>NC_053027.1:554742075-554796813 GCF_003073215.2 Triticum urartu | reverse complement strand
GCCGGCCCTAGGAGATCCAATCTCCTAGGGGGGTGCGGCCAAGGGGAGGAATCCCTCCTCCCCAAGGCACCTAGGAGGTGCCTTCCCCCTTTGGGACTCTTCCCTTCTTGAACCCTAGGCGCATGGGCCTCTTGGGGCTGGTGCCCTTCGCCCATATAGGCCAAGGCGCACCCCCTACAGCCCATGTGCCCCCCCGGGGCAGGTGGCCCCACCCGGTGGACCCCCGGGACCCTTCCGGTGGTCCCGGTACAATACCGGTGACCCCGAAACTTGTCCCGATGTTCGAAATAGTACTTCCTATATATAATTCTTTACCTCCGGACCATTCTAGAACTCCTCGTGACGTCCGGGATCTCATCTGGGAATCTGAACAACATTCGGATTACTGCATATACATATCCCTACAACCCTAGCGTCACCGAACCTTAAGTGTGTAGACCCTACGGGTTCGGGAGACATGTAGACATGACCGAGATCGCTCTCCGGTCAATAACCAACAGCGGGATCTGGATACCCATGTTGGCTCCCACATGCTCCTCAATGATCTCATCAGATGAACCACGATGTTGAGGATTCAAGCAACCCCGTATACAATACCCTTCGTCAATCGGTATGTTACTTGCCCGAGATTCGATCATCGGTATCCCAATACCTCGTTCAATCTCGTTACCGGCAAGTCACTTTACTCGTACCGTAATGCATGATCCCGTGACCAGACACTTGGTCAATTTGAGCTCATTATGATGATGCATTACCGAGTGGGCCCAGTGATACCTCTCCGTCACACGGAGTGAAAAATCCCAGTCTTGATCCGTGTCAACCCAACAGACACTTTCGGAGATACCCGTAGTATACCTTTATAGTCAACCAGTTACGTTGTGACGTTTGGTACACCCAAAGCACTCTTACGGTATCCGGGAGTTACACGATCTCATGGTCTAAGGAAAAGATACTTGACATTGGAAAAACTCTAGCAAACGAACTATACGATCTTATGCTATGTTTAGGATTGGGTCTTGTTCATCACATCATTCTCCTAATGATGTGATCTCATTATCAATGACATCCAATGTCCATAGTAAGGAAACCATGACCATCTGTTGATCAACGAGCTAGTTACCTAGAGGCTTACTAGGGACATGTTAGTGTCTATTATTCACACATGTATTACAATTTCCGGATAACACAATTATAGCATGAATAAAGACAATTATCATGAATAAGGAAATATAATAATAATGCTTTTATTATTGCCTCTAGGGCATATTTCCAACAGCATGGATATTAGGTTCTGATGTAAGACTTGCTGAGTACCTTGTACTCATGTTTGCTTATTTATTGTTTCCAGACGACAACACCGCCCCCTCCGATGGGTTTTATGTAGACCTTGATGTCGACGAGTGACTAGCCACCCAGGTGGTGATCCTGGCCATGGAGGGCCCTATGTAGATAGACAGGCTTCGGAAGCCTTCTTGCTTTCTAGTGTCTGTACTCAGACTATTTACTTCCGCTTTTGCTTGTATGCTTGTATGACTTGAGTGTCGAGTCATGTGACCCCTACCTGTATGAACATGTTATGTATGGCTCTCTGGAGCCTTTAAATAAAGTATTTGAGTTGTAGAGTTTTGTTGTGATGCCATGTTGTATGTACTCATATCGGGCATATTGTATGTATGATTGAAATGCTTGGTATGAGTGGGATCCGACAATCTAGTTGTTTATCCTTGGCAGCCTTTCTTATGGGGAAATGTAGTCTAGTGTTCCTCGAGCCACAGTAGTCTGCTACAGCCCGGTTCACCGGAGTCCTGCTAGCCCAGCACTACTGCTCAGGACACTTGACTGGCCGGCATGGGTTTCACTTCGTTCCTATGTCTGTCCCTTCGGGGAAATGTCACGAGTCCTGCCTAGCCTGCTATAGCCCGGGTTCCCCGGAGTCCTGTTAGCCCAGTGGTACAGCCCGGATTTACTCGTTGATGACCGACATGCTCAATGTGATTCACGTATGCCTGTCTCCATAGGTCTGTGCCGCTTTGGGTTCACAACTAGCCATGTCGGCCCGGGTTCTCTGTCATATACGTGAGCCAAAAGACACAAACGGTTCTGGGCCATGGTAAGGCGACACCCGTGGGATACCGTGCGTGAGGCCGCAATGTGATATTAGGTGTTACCGGCTAGATCGATGTGACTTGGAATCGGGGTCCTGACAACGTTGGCATCAGAGCCGGACTGCCTGTAGGTTCGTTGAGCCAAACTGGTCGATGTTGAGTCTAGAAATGCTTTAGTTATATGTAGGGGAATTGATTGTGGGAGGGAACGTAAGGCTCTTTTACTCCTTTACCTTATGCCCTCTGATCTGAGTCATTCTCTTCTCATTCAACGTGGGTTAAGGACTAGGCTCTCTTCTTCTGTCAGGTTCACGTGTTACTAATCCGTAGTAGCTTATAGGATTGTTGTTACCAGCCCCAGTTCAGTTTCTACTATTTCTAGTATGTTGTTAGTTGAATCAGAACCTTGATATGATGTTGTTGAGTGGTATTGCAAATTGTTGTGGATGTCTCAAATCTTTTTCTGAGCATTTACAGCCGTTATGTTGTCCAATTTTCCCTAGAAATTCTAATGTCTTTGCATTGTGATTGTACTTTCAAATGGCCACTCGTGCTCAAAACCAAGTGGTTCGCCTGACCCGGTGCCTCGACGTGCCCGGTCATACTGCTATGTTAGTCCGGGTAATGATCGAGACGGGTTACCGTTGGTATCCCGAATACACCGTCGAAGAGCAATTCCGAGACTTTAACCAAAGCCAATATTTCTGCACCGTCAGGATATTTCCTTCTTATCCTGGATCTACCGAGCCCCTCCATTGTTCCTATGGACTCGGGGTTACTGTTGAGATGGCTGTGCAGGATGCTTCCTATTCCATGATGACCATCATGCGAGTCCGGACTGGCCTGCTTCGGAACACCGACTTCCGTTACATGCCAGCTTCACTTCCGAGAGCGCAAGGGTATCTCCAGGCTATCTATGCTGACTCCACTCAGGAGGACTCACTAACTCGTACCACTGCCGAGATGCTCGAGGATAAAGACCGAGAGAATCAGGCCTTGAGGCTGGAGCTTTTCAACACCCGTGCTGATCATTGGGCCACATTGACTCGGTTTGCACCTGCAGTGCAAGCTGGATGTATGGATACAAGGGATCTGTATCCTGTTAGATCTGCTCTGCCAGACATGGTGGATTGGCGTGATGTGGGAGGCATCACCCCACCCCATGGTCCCCGCAGGCCACCGTTTGTTGGTCCAAGACCTCATCCTAGCCCCTTTGGTCCACAAGCTCCTCAGGACCGTCTGTTCCCGGATGATCACGTTGAACTTCCAGGCTATGGAGGTGACTTCTATGAGGACTACTACAGAGCTGTCTGAGTTAGTAGTAGTATCACTAGTATTGTAATAGTTGTATCTCCACTGTCCTACGAGACTTGTGGAATATGACTGTGTGTAATCAATTCCGGAGGTGTAGACAAATAATGTATAGGAGCTTGGAATGCCTCCGATGAGATGTAACATCTTTCATCATAGTTGTACTGTAGCCTGGGCTTGTAATAAACTATGTATGGTGTGTATGACCGTTGGTATATATATGGCAGTTTTATATTACCATGACATACGGATGAACATCTCTCCATTCCGTGTTACCCATTACATTCTGCACTTCCTTGCTAAGTTTGAGCCATCCTTTACCTCAACCGTTGTCTTGTTTTCTCCTAGGATGGTCAACACCCGCAACAACCCTGCTGCCCCGGAGCAAGGGGGAGCCAGTGCAGCTAGGGGTGAAAATCTGCCTCACCCACCTTCTCTGGCCGAAGTGATGCTGGAGGCGGAAAGAAACAAGCATGAGACTAACCGCTTACTGGAGCGGATTGAGCAGAACACTGCACGCCATCCGCGAAATGACTTGGTGTCAATCAATGACTTTATCAAGCTGTACCCACCAAAGTTTAACCATTCCGTCGAGCCCCTCGATGCGGATGACTGGCTTCGCAGCATCACCCACAAGCTATGTTCTGCCAACATAGCCGAAGCCGACAAGGTTACTTATGCTGCCTATCATCTCGAAAGTCCTGCTAGCGTTTGGTGGGAAAATTTTGAAGCTATGCGCCCGGTCGGCCAAATCACTACTTGGGCTGAATTCAGTGAGGCTTTCCGTGAGCATCACATTCCGGAAGGTCTCATAGATCGCAAGAGGGAGGAGTTCTGCAATTTCACCCAAGGAAGACTGACTGTGGATGCTTATAGTCCTGAATTTGGGAATCTGGCATGTTATGCTCCTGAAGAGGTATCCACCGACGCTAAGAAGCAGGCAAGGTTCCGCAAGGGCCTTAGCCCTGAGCTTCGCCGTGATCTTCGTCTGCACGAGTGAACCTCCTTTCAGAAGTTGGTCAATAAAGCCATCAGCGCTAAGACAGGCCAGACTGATTATGATGCTTCACGCAAGCACTCCCGTGATTTTGGCTCTTCATCCGGCTCTGGAGCTCAGAAGCGCCGGGTGTGGATCCCAAGCACGGCACTGCCACCCAGGTTCATTCCGAGGCCACCCTTTGAGGCGCCTCGTCCCAACCAGCAGTTTGCACCGCCCAAGCCCTATGGCGGCCCCGCTGCTAATGCTGCTCCATGCCCCAATGTTGTGACTTGTTTCAAGTGTGGAGAGCCGGGTCACTATAGCTGAGAGTGTCCTCAAAACAACAACCCCAATCAGACTAGAAAGTCCGTTGGCCGTGGTAAGCCAGCGGGAAAGTCATTCTACGCCAAGCCAGTCACTACTACACGTGGCCATGTCAACTATGTTTCAGCCGAGGAGGCTCATGAGGATCCTAACGTCGTCCTTGGAACGCTCCTTGTTAATTGCCATCCGGCATCTGTTCTTTTCGATACTTGAGCATCTCATTCATTCATATCCGAGAACTATGCTCGATTGCATAACACAACATTCTGTGACATGGCCTCTACCATGGAAATTCAAACCCCTGGCTCTAGATGGCAGACTTCTAGAGTAAGCCATGGGAACGAAATTCTTGTTGATAGACTTGTCTTCCTTGCATCCTTAATAGCTCTCAAGTCCTCGGACATAAACATCATTTTGGGTATGGACTGGATGTCAGCTCATTATGCTAAGATTGATTGTGCCACTAGAACCGTTCAACTTACTCACCCATCGGGCAAGACAGTCAATGTCTTAACTCGAGTGGCCAAGCGCCAGCTTTACTCCCTAAATGCCAACCCCCTTCCAGACCTTGAAGATGTTCCAGTAGTCCGAGACTTTCCGGATGTCTTTCCAGAAGAACTGCCAGGTGTTCCACCTGATAGGGATGTCGAGTTTGTGATAGACCTTGTTCCAGGAACCGTTCCAATTTCTAGGAGACCCTACAAGATGGCACCCTTAGAACTATCCGAACTTAAGAACCAACTCGATGAGTCCTTGAAAAAGGGTTTCATCCGTCCTAGTTCCTCTCCTTGGGCTTGCCCCATCCTCTTCGTCAAGAAGAAGGATGGAACGGATCGAATTGTTGTAGATTACCGACCTGTCAATTTGGTCACTATCAAGAACAAGTATCCGCTTCCCAGGATCAACGATCTGTATGATCAGCTCGCTAGATCCTCAGTCTTTTCCAAGATGGATTTGAGGTTGGGCTACCATCAAATCAAAATCAGAAATGAGGACATTCCCAAAACGGCCTTTGTTACCCGTTATGGCCAATACGAGTACACCGTTATGTCCTTCGGTTTAACCAATGCCCTAGCCACCTTCTCCCGGTTAATGAACTCGGTCTTCATGGAGTATTTGGATAAATTCATCATAGTTTATCTCGATGACATACTCATCTACTCCAAGAATGAAGAGGAGCATGCCGAACATCTAAGGCTGGTATTGATGAAACTTCGAGAGCATCGCCTTTATGCCAAATTCTCCAAGTGTGAATTTTGGTTGCCAGAAGTGACCTATCTAGGCCATGTAATCTCTGGTAAGGGTATTGCTATCAATCCCAAGCGAGTTCAAGCTGTCCTTGATTGGACTCCACCTGAGACGGTCAAGCAAGTCCGGAGCTTCCTTGGCTTAGCGAGCTATTGCCGCCGCTTCGTCGAGAATTTCTCCAAGGTTGCTAAACCTCTAACTGAACTCCTCAAGAAAGATAAAAGGTTCGGTGGACTCCACAGTGCGAGTTCAGCTTTTAGGAACTGAAAAGACGCCTGACATCTGCTCCCGTACTGGTACCACCAAATTTCTCCAAGGACTTCTTTACCTATTGCGACGCCTCGCGACAAGGACTAGGTTGCATACTCATGCAGGATCGTCAGGTAATTGCCTATGCTTCATGGCAATTACACCCACATGAGGAAAACTATCCCACACATGATCTAGAGCTTGCAGCTGTAGTCCATGCACTCAAAACTTGGCGACATTACCTCCTTGGTAATCGTTGCGAGATCTTCACCGATCACCAAAGTTTGAAATATATCTTCACCCAACCGGATTTGAATCTCAGGCAAAGACGTTGGGTCGAGTTGATCTCGGATTACGACTTAGGAATAACTTACACCCCGGGCAAAGCCAATGTCATGGCTGATGCACTAAGTCGTAAATCCTATTGTAACAACATGATGTTACAACAAAGTCAACCACTTCTCCACGAGGAATTTCCTAAGCTCAATCTTCACATTGTTCCTCGAGGATTCCTATCCACACTGGTGGCGAAACCTACCCTTACGGATCAGATCATCAAGGTACAGAAGGTAGATCCGGGAACCTCCCGTATTAAGAGAAGAATTAAGAAAGCAGTCGCGAATTGTTTCTCCATTGATGATCAAGGTGTCGTATACTTTGGAAATCGCCTAGTGGTTCCAAAGGCACGAAACCTGAGGCGGCTGATCCTTAAGGAAGCTCATGAATCCCCTCTCACCATTCATCCCGGTAGTACTAAAATGTATCAAGACCTACGCCAGAGGTTTTGGTGGACTAGGATGAAGAGAGAAATCGCTCAATACATTGCTAATTGTGACGTTTGTCGTCGTGTTAAGGCAGAGCATCAACGGCCTGCTGGCACCCTTCAACCTTTGGCTATTCCTGAGTGGAAATGGGATAAAAATCAGTATGGATTTCATCACTGGGTTTCCCAGGACCAAGAGAGGGAATAATGCCATCTTCGTCGTGATCGACCGACTTTCCAAAGTAGCCCACTTTCTACCTGTTCGTGAGAGTATCACCGATAGCCAGCTAGCCGACTTATACATCTCCCGAATAGTGTCTCTTCATGGTGTTCCATTGGAAATTAACTCAGACTGTGGGAATCTTTTCACCTCTCGATTTTGGGAACGTTTCCAAAATTCTATGGGAACTCGTCTCTCTTTTAGCACCGCCTTCCATCCTCAATCAAGTGGTCAAGTAGAGAGAGTCAATCAAATTCTGGAAGATATGCTCCGAGCTTCTGTCATCTCGTTCGGAATGGGTTGGGAGAATTGCCTTCCATTCGCGGAGTTTGCTTATAACAATAGTTATCAAGCTAGCTTGGGAAAGGCTCCTTTCAAAGTTTTCTATGGACGAAAATGTCGAACGCCTCTTAACTGGTCAGAAACTGGGGAAAGACAACTCTTTGGCTCGTATATGATTCAGGAAGCAGAAGAACAGGTTCGCGTTATTCGTGAGAAATTGAAAACCGCCCAATCTCGTCAAAAGAGTCAATATGATCGTAAACATAAGCTTATGACTTATGAAGTCGGCGAGAAGGCTTACCTTCGGGTTACTCCGTTAAAGGGAACCCATCGTATCGGTATCAAAGGCAAATTGGCTCCTCGTTACATCGGAGCCTTTCGCATTCTTGCTAAACGAGGAGAAGTTGCCTACCAATTGGAACTACCTTCGCATCTTTCCAGAGTTCATGATTTCTTCCACGTTTCTCAACTCAGGCATTGCTTCGCGGATCCTATCCGTGGAGTGGACCACGAAACGCTTGATCTACAAGATAACCTCTCATATCGGGAATATCCCGTTCGTATCCTTGATCAAGCCGAGCGTACCACTCGACGTCATAATATCAAGTTTCTCAAGGTTCAATGGTCACACCATTCTGAGAAAGAAGCCACTTGGGAAAGGGAGGATCGTCTTCGACTCGAGTACCCCACCTTCTTTCCGGAGGATCCTAAATCTCAGGACGAGATTCTTTTGAGTGGGGGTGAGTTGTCACACGCTAACTAGTTCAAGCATTAGAGTGTGCATCATGTTTAAATTCCTTTTAAATTTTAAATGGGGATGACAGAACCCCCAGCACCCCTCCTGGAACAACTAGGGTTTACTAAAAACTTTTTCAATGAACCTGGAATACCCTTCTAAAAAGCCCACCCTTTTTGCTTTGGGTTAAAACCTTTGAAAAAAATGGTGCACATTTTTTTCTAGGACATCTAAGGTCATTGGATTAATCCTTATGGTATTTGCATTTGGGCATTTAAATGTAAAATATTTTAAATGCTCAAATAATCATAAACTAAAATGTTTGCTGCTGGATATATTCTAAGCAGTGGCCATGATTAATTTTATGATTTATGGTAATGCCCTGGCATTTTTAATAAAGCCCTGAAGTTACAGAAATAATAAATAAATAAAAAACCAGAAAAGGAGAGAAAGAACAGGGACTTACCTGGCGCAGCCCACCAGCCCACCCGGCTCGGCCCAGTCCACTGGCTTATGCTAGTCGTCCTCCTCCTCTCGCCAGGAGGACGAGGAGCGCGTGGCCGGCGCCTGCGCCACACGCCGGCCACCTCCTGCTCCTGCCGACGCCCTGGAGGCGTCTACGAGTGCCACACCGACCCCCACGTCTCCCTCTCTTTCTTCCCACTCTCCCCGTGACCTCTCCCCCTCTCTGTCTCTCTCCCCATCTTCCTGCCGAGCGCAGCCGTCGCCGCCGACAAGCTTCACCGTAGCCACCGCCGTCCATTCGTTGCCCCGACATGCCAAGAAGCACCGCCGTAGTCGACTACATCAAGTAGGCCGAGCCCCGAGCGCTCGCTCGCCCCGGAGACGCTGCACCGAGATCGTTCTCAACTCCGGCCACCAGAGATCCTCTTCGCCGCCCTACTCGCTCCAGCCCTTCCCCGAGCTCGCCGTTCGCTCCCCTGCAACCGCTGTGAGCTCCGCCACCGTTTCCCCCTCTGCCCGCGCTTGTCCGCGTCCTCTAACCACTTCTGCCATCGAAGCCGAAGTTCGCCGCCACCACCGCACGTCGCCGTTGTGGCCATAGCCACGTTGGGACGCCACCGAGCATGCCTTCTTCTTCCACGCACTCACAGGAGCCCGTAGCACCCCCGCACGCCCCTCGCCGTGCCCCCTAGCGACTAGCTCGACCTCACCCGAGCTTTGGCCGCCGCCAAACTCGTCGCCGGCGACGTTTCCGACCTCCCCAGCTCCACCCACTACCACCACTCGACGCGGCTTCCTCCCCGCATCACGTAGATAGTCTTCGCTGCCCATTTGGTCGCCGGAGTGCAAATCCCGCACTGCTCCGCCGCGTCTGGCCTCGCCGGCGGCTAGATGCCGGCGAGTTTGACTCTGTTTGACCCTTGTGTGGGCCCAGGTTGACCCCCTGAGTCTATGATAGGTGGGGCCGGTCTGCTAATTAGTTTAGGATTAGTTTTTACTAAATTTAATTAGTTTAGTCACTGACATGTGGGCCCAGGCCCCACTGACAGCTAATTAGTGTTAATTTAATTCTGTTAATTAGTTGTGACACTGACAGACAGGGCCCACCAGTCAGGTTTGACCTGACCGACCCAGTTGACCCGCTGACGTCACACCTATGTCATGCTGACGCATTAATTCAATTACTGGATTTATTCTTTAATAGGAAATTCCAGAAAATAGCCAAAACTTCTAAAAATCATAGAAAATCAACCATAGCTCCAAATCAAACAAGTTATATATGAAAAATGATTAGAAAAATTCAATCTATCCATCTGTAATGGTTTCATGCATGACAAAACAAGTTAACCTTGCTGTTTAAGCAGAATAAAAAATGCACTAATAAGGCCATGTTAAATGAGCTAACATTTGAATCTTTGATTCAAATGAGTTCATTCCATCCTGTTTTAGCTTGCATTAGGCCAAGACACATTCATTTTGCCATGTCATAGCATGCATCATACTGTTGCATATTGTCATGTGTTGATTATGTTCGGTGTATCTTTCGTGGTAGGTTCTGCCTTCGAGGATAACCCCAAGTATCCGTCTGAAGGGCAGTACCCTACTACCACTACAACAGGCAAGCAACCATTGATCATTCCGATACAAACCCATGTTCTCACTTCTGCTCTTGTTTACTGCATTAAGACAACGCGATTCAAACTGCTGTGTGCTACGCTAGTTGAACCCTTTTCCTCTGCATGACCTGTCATTGCCATAGTAACTAGATGAAACCCACTAGCATGTGTAGGAGTTGATTGAGCCATGTATGTGTTTCCTACCTTGCTATGCCTGCTATGCTTAGAGTTGTGTCAGGTCTGGTCCATTTGGGTGATGGGCTAGAGTGAAATGATTATATCGGTAATGTGAGGGATGTGATGATCATGATTTGGTAAAGGTATCGATTAGAGGCCATGTAGGAGTACATGGTGGGTTGTTTCATTGAGGCCGTCCATAAGAACTGAGATCTGTATGTGTGATTTAAGATGCAGTTACTACCATATGTTGGGCCCAAAACCAATGGACCCTCTCGGCTTCTTAATCACGCTAGTACTCTGTCCAGGAGTTGCAAATAGTTTCTGGTGTTTGTAGGTTATGTGTTGGCGGCCGTGCGTAGCGCTGACCATAGGGGTGGGCTATGTTGCGGTAGATACACCATGGCTGGGTATGCCGGGCGCCCGTTTGGCGTCTCGGGACCCTGTTCACATCGTTCGGGGCCGTATGGTGAAACCTCGGCTGGACTCCCTGCGGATGGAACCTGGATAGGCGATAAACCTGGACTAGGCACTTAAGTGTTTAGGTAGGCCGTGGCCGACACCCTCATTGGGCTTCCGCTTGAAGGTTGCCGAGTACATGTCGTGTAAGCGGCGGTAAGTGGTGAAAGCGTGTATGAAGAAGTATACCCCTGCAGGGTTAACATCATCTATTCGAATAGCCGCGTCCGCGGTAAAGGACTACTTTGTTGCCTATACAGTTCATAGACAAGTTAATGGTTACTACTAAAAGACTCAAGATAAGTGTGAGTACAGAGGATGGCCCTCTCGTAGGATGAGGAGGGAGGATCCCCGGTGGAGTATTGTGTTGGTGAGTAGTGGACTCGTGTGCGAAAACTATTTTATTAGTGGAGTTCCGTAGGATAGCCTAGCCAAGAGTCAAAGCTGGCTTGCTGCAATAACCCCACCACCTTCTTGAGAATGAGCATGTGTTGGGGAACGTTCCAGAAAACAAAAAATTTCCTACGGTTTCACCAAGATCCATCTAGGAGTTCATCTAGCAACGAGTGATTGGATTGCATCTACATACCTTTGTAGATCACGCGCGGAAGCGTTCAAAGAACGGGGATGAGGAAGGCGTACTCGACGTGATCCAAATCACCGGAGATCCTAGCGCCGAACGGACGGCACCTCCGCGTTCAACACACGTACGGTCAGCGTAACGTCTCCTCCTTCTTGATCCAGCAAGGGGAAGGAGAGGTTGAGGAAGATGGCTCCAGCAGCAGCACGACGGCGTGGTGGTGGTGGAGCTGCAGTACTCCGGCAGGGCTTCGCCAAGCTCTATGGAGGAGGAGGAGGTGTTGGAGAGGGAGAGGGAGGCACCAAAGGCGTGGGGTAAGAAGTCCTCCATCTCCCCACTATATATAGGAGGGCCAGGGGGGGCCGGCCCTAGGAGATCCAATCTCCTAGGGGGGTGCGGCCAAGGGGAGGAATCCCTCCTCCCCAAGGCACCTAGGAGGTGCCTTCCCCCTTTGGGACTCTTCCCTTCTTGAACCCTAGGCGCATGGGCCTCTTGGGGCTGGTGCCCTTCGCCCATATAGGCCAAGGCGCACCCCCTACAGCCCATGTGGCCCCCCGGGGCAGGTGGCCCCACCCGGTGGACCCCCGGGACCCTTCCGGTGGTCCCGGTACAATACCGGTGACCCCGAAACTTGTCCCGATGCCCGAAATAGTACTTCCTATATATAATTCTTTACCTCCGGACCATTCCGGAAGTCCTCGTGACGTCCGGGATCTCATCTGGGACTCCGAACAACATTTGGGTTACTGCATATACATATCCCTACAACCCTAGCGTCACCGAACCTTAAGTGTGTAGACCCTACGGGTTCGGGAGACATGTAGACATGACCGAGATCGCTCTCCGGTCAATAACCAACAGCGGGATCTGGATACCCATGTTGGCTCCCACATGCTCCTCGATGATCTCATCGGATGAACCACGATGTCGAGGATTCAAGCAATCCCGTATACAATTCCCTTCGTCAATCGGTATGTTACTTGCCCGAGATTCGATCGTCGGTATCCCAATACCTCGTTCAATCTCGTTACCGGCAAGTCACTTTACTCGTACCGTAATGCATGATCCCATGACCAGACACTTGGTCACTTTAAGCTCATTATGATGATGCATTACCGAGTGGGCCCAGTGATACCTCTCCGTCACACGGAGTGACAAATCCCAGTCTTGATCCGTGTCAACCCAACAGACACTTTCGGAGATACCCGTAGTATATCTTTATAGTCACCCAGTCACGTTGTGACGTTTGGTACACCCAAAGCACTCCTACGGTATCCGGGAGTTACATGATCTCAGGTTTTAAGGAAAAGATACTTGACATTGGAAAAACTCTAGCAAATGAACTATACGATCTTATGCTATGTTTAGGATTGGGTCTTGTCCATCACATCATTCTCCTAATGATGTGATCTCGTTATCAATGACATCCAATGTCCATAGTCAGGAAACCATGACTATCTGTTGATCAACGAGCTAGTTACCTAGAGGCTTACTAGGGACATGTTGGTGTCTATTATTCACACATGTATTATGATTTCCGGATAACACAATTATAGCATGAATAAAGACAATTATCATGAATAAGGAAATATAATAATAATGCTTTTATTATTGCCTCTAGGGCATATTTCCAACAGTCTCCCACTTGCACTAGAGTCAATAATCTAGTTACATTGTGATGAATCGAACACCCATGGAATTCTGGTGTTGATCATGTTTTGCTCTAGGGAGAGGTTTAGTCAACGGATCTGCTACATTCAGGTCCGTATGTACTTTACAAATATCTATGTCTCCATCTTGAACATTTTCACGAATGGAGTTGAAGCGACGCTTGATGTGCCTTGTCTTCTTGTGAATCCTGGGCTCCTTGGCAAGATAAATAGCTCTAGTGTTGTCACAGAAGAGTTTGATTGGCCCCGACGCATTGGGTATGACTCCTAGGTCGGTGATGAACTCCTTCACCCAAATTTCTTCATGCGCTACCTCCAAGGCTGCCATGTACTCCGCTTCACACGTAGATCCCGCCACGACGCTCTGCTTGCAACTGCACCAGCTTACTGCCCCACCATTCAAAATATACACGTATCCGGTTTATGACTTAGAGTCATCCAGATCTATGTCGAAGCTAGCGTCGACGTAACCTTTTACGACGAGCTCTTCGTCACCTCCATAAACGAGAAACATTTCCTTAGTCCTTTTCAGGTACTTCAGGATATTCTTGACCACTGTCCAGTGTTCCTTGCCGGGATTACTTTGGTACCTACCTACCAAACTTACGGCAAGGTTTACATCAGGTCTGGTACACAGCATGGCATACATAATAGAACCTATGGCTGAGGCATAGGGGATGACACTCATCTCTTCTATATCTTCTGCCGTGGTCGGACATTGAGCTGAGCTCAATTTCACACCTTGCAACACAGGCAAGAACCCCTTCTTAGACTGATCCATATTGAACTTCTTCAATATCTTATCAAGGTATGTGCTTTGTGAAAGACCTATGAGGCGTCTTGATCTATCTCTGTAGATCTTGATGCCTAATATATAAGCAGCTTCTCCAAGGTCCTTCATTGAAAAACTTTTATTCAAGTAGGCCTTAATGCTGTCCAAGAGTTCTATATCATTTCCCATCAAAAGTATGTCATCTACATACAATATGAGAAATGCTACAGAGCTCCCACTCACTTTCTTGTAAACGCAGGCTTCTCCATAAGTCTGCGTAAACCCAAACGCTTTGATCATCTCATCAAAGCAAATGTTCCAACTCCGAGATGCTTGCACCAGCCCATAAATCGAGCGTTGGAGCTTGCACACCTTGTCAGCATTCTTAGGATCGACAAAACCTTCCGGCTGCATCATATACAATTCTTCCTTAAGGAAACCATTAAGGAATCTCGTTTTGGCATCCATTTGCCATATTTCATAATCATAGAATGCGGCAATTGCTAACATGATTCGGACGGACTTTAGCTTCGCTACCGGTGAGAAAGTCTCATCGTAGTCAACCCCTTGAACTTGTCGATAACCCTTAGCGACAAGCCGAGCTTTATAGATGGTCACATTACCATCTGCGTCTGTCTTCTTCTTAAAGATCCATTTATTTTCTATGGCTCGCCGCTCAACAGGCAAGTCAGTCAAAGTCCATACTTCGTTTTCATACATGGATCCTATCTCGGATTTCATGGCTTCTAGCCATTTGTTGGAATCCGGGCCCGCCATCGCTTCTTCATAGTTCGAAGGTTCACCGTTGTCTAACAACATGATTTCCAAGACAGGGTTGCCGTACCACTCTGGTGCGGAACGTGTCCTCGTGGACCTTCGAATTTTAGTAGGAGCTTGATCAGAAGTATCTTGATCATCATCATTAACTTCCTCTCTTGTCGGTGCAGGCACCTCAGAAACATTTTCTTGAGTTGCGGCATTTTCTGGTTCAAGAGGTAATACTTCATCAAGGTCTACTTTCCTCCCACTTCCTTCTTTCGAGCGAAACTCTTTCCCTAGAAAGGACCCATTCTTGGCAACAAAGATCTTGCCTTTGGATCTGAGGTAGAAGGTATACCCAATAGTTTCTTTAGGGTATCCTATGAAGACGCATTTTTCCGATTTGGGTTCGAGCTTTTCAGGTTGAAGTTTCTTGACATAACCATCGCATCCCCAAAGTTTTAGAAACGACAGCTTAGGTTTCTTCCCAAACCATAATTCATACGGTGTCGTCTCAACGGATTTCGACGGAGCCCTATTTAAAGTGAATGCGGCAGTCTCTAAAGCATAGCCCCAAAAAGATAGCGGTAAATCGGCAAGAGACATCATAGATCGCACCATATCTAATAGAGTGCGATTACGACGTTCGGACACACCATTACGCTGAGGTGTTCCAGGCGGCGTGAGTTGTGAAAATATTCCACATTTTCTTAAGTGTGTGCCAAACTCGTGGCTCAAGTATTCTCCTCCACGATCTGATCGCAGGAACTTGATTTTCCTGTCACGTTGATTCTCAACCTCACTCTGAAATTCCTTCAACTTTTCAAAGGTCTCAGACTTGTGTTTCATTAAGTAGACATACCCATATCTACTCAAGTCATCAATGAGGGTGAGAACATAATGATAGCCACCGCGAGCCTCAACACTCATTGGACCGCACACATCAGTATGTATGATTTCCAATAAGTTGGTTGCTCGCTCCATTGTTCCTGAGAACGGAGTCTTGGTCATTTTACCCATGAGGCATGGTTCGCACGTGTCAAATGATTCATAATCAAGAGACTCTAAAAGTCCATATGCATGGAGCTTCTTCATGCGTTTGACACCTATGTGACCAAGGCGGCAGTGCCACAAGTATGTGGGACTATCATTATCAATCTTACATCTTTTGGTATTCACACTATGAATATGTGTAGCATTATGCTCGAGATTCATTAAGAATAAACCATTCACCATCGGAGCATGACCATAAAACATATCTCTCATATAAATAGAACAACCATTATTCTCGGATTTAAATGAGTAGCCATCTCGTATTAAACGAGATCCTGATACAATGTTCATGCTCAAACTTGGCACTAAATAACAATTATTGAGGATCAAAACTAATCCCGTAGGTAAATGTAGAGGTAGCATGCCGACGGCGATCACATCGACCTTGGAACCATTCCCGACGCGCATCGTCACCTCGTCCTTCGCCAGTCTCCGCTTATTCCGCAGCTCCTGCTTTGAGTTACAAATGTGAGCAACTGCACCGGTATCAAATACCCAGGAGCTACTACGAGTACTGGTAAGGTACACATCAATTACATGTATATCACATATACCTTTTGTTTTGCCGGCCTTCTTGTCCGCTAAGTATTTGGGGCAGTTCCGCTTCCAGTGACCACTCTCCTTGCAATAAAAGCACTCAGTCTCGGGCTTGGGTCCATTCTTTGGCTTCTTCCTGGCAGCTTGCTTGCCAGGCGCGGCAACTCCCTTGCCGTCCTTCTTGAAGGTTTTCTTACCCTTGCCTTTCTTGAACTTAGTGGTTTTATTCACCATCAACACTTGATGTTCCTTTTTGACTTCTACCTCTGCTGATTTCAGCATTGCAACTACTTCAGGAATGATCTTTTCCATCCCTTGCACATTGAAGTTCATCACAAAGCTCTTGTAGCTCGGTGGAAGCGACTGAAGGATTCTGTCAATGACCGCGTCATCTGGGAGATTATCTCCCAGCTGAGTCAAGCGGTTATGCAACCCAGACATAGTGAGTATGTGCTCACTGACAGAACTGTTTTCCTCCATCTTACAGCTGAAGAATTTGTCGGAGACTACATATCTCTCGACCCGGGCATGAGCTTGGAAAACCATTTTCAGCTCTTCGAACATCTCATATGCTCCGTGTCTCTCAAAACGCTTTTGGAGCCCCGGTTCTAAGCTGTAAAGCATGCCGCACTGAACGAGGGAGTAGTCATCGGTACGTGCCTGCCAAGCGTTCATAACTTCTTGTTCTGCAGGGAGAACAGGTGCGTCACCCAGCAGTGCTTGTAGGACATAATCTTTCTTGGCAGCTATGAGGATAATCCTCAGGTTCCGGACCCAGTCCGTGTAGTTGCTGCCATCGTCTTTCAGCTTGGTTTTCTCTAGGAACGCGTTGAAGTTGAGGACTACATTGGCCATTTGATCTACAAGACATATTGTAAAATTTTAGACTAAGTTCATGATAATTAAGTTCATCTAATCAAATTATTCAATGAACTCCCACTTAGATAAACATCCCTCCTGTAATCTAAGTATAACATGATCCGAGTTAACTAGGCCGTGTCCGATCATGACGTGAGACGGACTAGCCAACGTCGGTGAACATCTTCATGTTGATCGTATCTACCATACGACTCATGCTCGAACTTTCGGTCTTCTGTGTTCCGAGGCCATGTCTGTACATGCTAGGCTTGCCATGTCAACCTAAGTGTTTGCATGTGTAAATCTGTCTTACACCCGTTGTATGTGAACATTAGAATCTATCACACCCGATCATCACGTGGTGCTTCGAAACAATGAACTGTCGCAACGGTGCACAGTTAGGGCGAACACTTTCTTGAAATTATTATGAGGGATCATCTTATTTACTACCGTCGTTCTAAGAAAAAAAGATGTAAAAACATGATAAACATCAGATGCAATCAAATAATAATAGTGACATGATATGGCCAATATCACATAGCTCCTTTGATCTCCATCTTGGGGCTCCATGATCATCTTGTCACCGGTATGACACCATGATCTCCATCATCATGATCACCATCATTGTGTCTCCATGAAGTTGCTCGCCAACTATTACTTCTACTACTATGGCTAACGCGTTTAGCAATAAAGTAAAGTAATTTACCTGGCGTTTCTCAATGACACGCAGGTCATACAAAAAATAAAGACAACTCCTATGGCTCCTGCCGGTTGTCATACTCATCGACATGCAAGTCGTGATTCCTGTTACAATAGCATGAACATCTCATACATCACATATAGATCATTCATCATTCATCACAACTTTGTCCATATCATATCACAAAGCACTTGCTGCAAAAACAAATTAGACGTCCTCTAATTGTTGTTGCAAGTTTTACGTGGCGGAAATAGGGTTCTAGCAAGAACGTTTTCTTACCTACGTGAAAGCCACAACGTGATTTGTCAACTTCTATTTACCCTTCATGAGGACCCTTTTCATCGAATCCGCTCCAACTAAAGTGGGAGAGACAGACACCCGCCAGCCACCTTATGCAACTAGTGCATGTTAGTCGGTGGAACCGGTCTGACGTAAGCGTACGTGTAAGGTTGGTCCGGGCCGCTTCATCCCACAAAACCGTTGAAGCAAGATAAGACTAGTAGCGGCAAGAAAGTTGACAACATCAACGCCCACAACAAATTGTGTTCTACTCGTGCAAGAGAACTACGCATAGACCTAGCTCATGATGCCACTGTAGGGGAACGTTGCAGAAAACAAAAAATTTCCTACGGTTTCACCAAGATCCATCTAGGAGTTCATCTAGCAACGAGTGATTGGATTGCATCTACATACCTTTGTAGATCACGCGCGGAAGAGTTCAAAGAACGGGGATGAGGAAGGCGTACTCGACGTGATCCAAATCACCAGAGATCCTAGCGCCGAACGGACGGCACCTCCGCGTTCAACACACGTACGGTCAGCGTAACGTCTCCTCCTTCTTGATCCAGAAAGGGGAAGGAGAGGTTGAGGAAGATGGCTCCAGCAGCAGCACGATGGCGTGGTGGTGGTGGATCTGCAGTACTCCGGCAGGGCTTCGCCAGGCTCTATGGAGGAGGAGGAGGTATTGGAGAGGGAGAGGGAGGCACCAAAGGCGTGGGGTAAGAAGTCCTCCATCTCCCCACTATATATAGGAGGGCCAAGGGGGGGGGGGCGCCGGCCCTAGGAGATCCAATCTCCTAGGGGGGTGCGGCCAAGGGGAGGAATCCCTCCTCCCCAAGGCACCTAGGAGGTGCCTTCCCCCTTTGGGACTCTTCCCTTCTTGAACCCTAGGCGCATGGGCCTCTTGGGGCTGGTGCCCTTCGCCCATATAGGCCAAGGCGCACCCCCTACAGCCCATGTGCCCCCCCGGGGCAGGTGGCCCCACCCGGTGGACCCCCGGGACCCTTCCGGTGGTCCCGGTACAATACCGGTGACCCCGAAACTTGTCCCGATGTTCGAAATAGTACTTCCTATATATAATTCTTTACCTCCGGACCATTCTAGAACTCCTCGTGACGTCCGGGATCTCATCTGGGAATCTGAACAACATTCGGATTACTGCATATACATATCCCTACAACCCTAGCGTCACCGAACCTTAAGTGTGTAGACCCTACGGGTTCGGGAGACATGTAGACATGACCGAGATCGCTCTCCGGTCAATAACCAACAGCGGGATCTGGATACCCATGTTGGCTCCCACATGCTCCTCAATGATCTCATCAGATGAACCACGATGTTGAGGATTCAAGCAACCCCGTATACAATACCCTTCGTCAATCGGTATGTTACTTGCCCGAGATTCGATCATCGGTATCCCAATACCTCGTTCAATCTCGTTACCGGCAAGTCACTTTACTCGTACCGTAATGCATGATCCCGTGACCAGACACTTGGTCAATTTGAGCTCATTATGATGATGCATTACCGAGTGGGCCCAGTGATACCTCTCCGTCACACGGAGTGAAAAATCCCAGTCTTGATCCGTGTCAACCCAACAGACACTTTCGGAGATACCCGTAGTATACCTTTATAGTCAACCAGTTACGTTGTGACGTTTGGTACACCCAAAGCACTCTTACGGTATCCGGGAGTTACACGATCTCATGGTCTAAGGAAAAGATACTTGACATTGGAAAAACTCTAGCAAACGAACTATACGATCTTATGCTATGTTTAGGATTGGGTCTTGTTCATCACATCATTCTCCTAATGATGTGATCTCATTATCAATGACATCCAATGTCCATAGTAAGGAAACCATGACCATCTGTTGATCAACGAGCTAGTTACCTAGAGGCTTACTAGGGACATGTTAGTGTCTATTATTCACACATGTATTACAATTTCCGGATAACACAATTATAGCATGAATAAAGACAATTATCATGAATAAGGAAATATAATAATAATGCTTTTATTATTGCCTCTAGGGCATATTTCCAACAGCATGGATATTAGGTTCTGATGTAAGACTTGCTGAGTACCTTGTACTCATGTTTGCTTATTTATTGTTTCCAGACGACAACACCGCCCCCTCCGATGGGTTTTATGTAGACCTTGATGTCGACGAGTGACTAGCCACCCAGGTGGTGATCCTGGCCATGGAGGGCCCTATGTAGATAGACAGGCTTCGGAAGCCTTCTTGCTTTCTAGTGTCTGTACTCAGACTATTTACTTCCGCTTTTGCTTGTATGCTTGTATGACTTGAGTGTCGAGTCATGTGACCCCTACCTGTATGAACATGTTATGTATGGCTCTCTGGAGCCTTTAAATAAAGTATTTGAGTTGTAGAGTTTTGTTGTGATGCCATGTTGTATGTACTCATATCGGGCATATTGTATGTATGATTGAAATGCTTGGTATGAGTGGGATCCGACAATCTAGTTGTTTATCCTTGGCAGCCTTTCTTATGGGGAAATGTAGTCTAGTGTTCCTCGAGCCACAGTAGTCTGCTACAGCCCGGTTCACCGGAGTCCTGCTAGCCCAGCACTACTGCTCAGGACACTTGACTGGCCGGCATGGGTTTCACTTCGTTCCTATGTCTGTCCCTTCGGGGAAATGTCACGAGTCCTGCCTAGCCTGCTATAGCCCGGGTTCCCCGGAGTCCTGTTAGCCCAGTGGTACAGCCCGGATTTACTCGTTGATGACCGACATGCTCAATGTGATTCACGTATGCCTGTCTCCATAGGTCTGTGCCGCTTTGGGTTCACAACTAGCCATGTCGGCCCGGGTTCTCTGTCATATACGTGAGCCAAAAGACACAAACGGTTCTGGGCCATGGTAAGGCGACACCCGTGGGATACCGTGCGTGAGGCCGCAATGTGATATTAGGTGTTACCGGCTAGATCGATGTGACTTGGAATCGGGGTCCTGACAACGTTGGCATCAGAGCCGGACTGCCTGTAGGTTCGTTGAGCCAAACTGGTCGATGTTGAGTCTAGAAATGCTTTAGTTATATGTAGGGGAATTGATTGTGGGAGGGAACGTAAGGCTCTTTTACTCCTTTACCTTATGCCCTCTGATCTGAGTCATTCTCTTCTCATTCAACGTGGGTTAAGGACTAGGCTCTCTTCTTCTGTCAGGTTCACGTGTTACTAATCCGTAGTAGCTTATAGGATTGTTGTTACCAGCCCCAGTTCAGTTTCTACTATTTCTAGTATGTTGTTAGTTGAATCAGAACCTTGATATGATGTTGTTGAGTGGTATTGCAAATTGTTGTGGATGTCTCAAATCTTTTTCTGAGCATTTACAGCCGTTATGTTGTCCAATTTTCCCTAGAAATTCTAATGTCTTTGCATTGTGATTGTACTTTCAAATGGCCACTCGTGCTCAAAACCAAGTGGTTCGCCTGACCCGGTGCCTCGACGTGCCCGGTCATACTGCTATGTTAGTCCGGGTAATGATCGAGACGGGTTACCGTTGGTATCCCGAATACACCGTCGAAGAGCAATTCCGAGACTTTAACCAAAGCCAATATTTCTGCACCGTCAGGATATTTCCTTCTTATCCTGGATCTACCGAGCCCCTCCATTGTTCCTATGGACTCGGGGTTACTGTTGAGATGGCTGTGCAGGATGCTTCCTATTCCATGATGACCATCATGCGAGTCCGGACTGGCCTGCTTCGGAACACCGACTTCCGTTACATGCCAGCTTCACTTCCGAGAGCGCAAGGGTATCTCCAGGCTATCTATGCTGACTCCACTCAGGAGGACTCACTAACTCGTACCACTGCCGAGATGCTCGAGGATAAAGACCGAGAGAATCAGGCCTTGAGGCTGGAGCTTTTCAACACCCGTGCTGATCATTGGGCCACATTGACTCGGTTTGCACCTGCAGTGCAAGCTGGATGTATGGATACAAGGGATCTGTATCCTGTTAGATCTGCTCTGCCAGACATGGTGGATTGGCGTGATGTGGGAGGCATCACCCCACCCCATGGTCCCCGCAGGCCACCGTTTGTTGGTCCAAGACCTCATCCTAGCCCCTTTGGTCCACAAGCTCCTCAGGACCGTCTGTTCCCGGATGATCACGTTGAACTTCCAGGCTATGGAGGTGACTTCTATGAGGACTACTACAGAGCTGTCTGAGTTAGTAGTAGTATCACTAGTATTGTAATAGTTGTATCTCCACTGTCCTACGAGACTTGTGGAATATGACTGTGTGTAATCAATTCCGGAGGTGTAGACAAATAATGTATAGGAGCTTGGAATGCCTCCGATGAGATGTAACATCTTTCATCATAGTTGTACTGTAGCCTGGGCTTGTAATAAACTATGTATGGTGTGTATGACCGTTGGTATATATATGGCAGTTTTATATTACCATGACATACGGATGAACATCTCTCCATTCCGTGTTACCCATTACATTCTGCACTTCCTTGCTAAGTTTGAGCCATCCTTTACCTCAACCGTTGTCTTGTTTTCTCCTAGGATGGTCAACACCCGCAACAACCCTGCTGCCCCGGAGCAAGGGGGAGCCAGTGCAGCTAGGGGTGAAAATCTGCCTCACCCACCTTCTCTGGCCGAAGTGATGCTGGAGGCGGAAAGAAACAAGCATGAGACTAACCGCTTACTGGAGCGGATTGAGCAGAACACTGCACGCCATCCGCGAAATGACTTGGTGTCAATCAATGACTTTATCAAGCTGTACCCACCAAAGTTTAACCATTCCGTCGAGCCCCTCGATGCGGATGACTGGCTTCGCAGCATCACCCACAAGCTATGTTCTGCCAACATAGCCGAAGCCGACAAGGTTACTTATGCTGCCTATCATCTCGAAAGTCCTGCTAGCGTTTGGTGGGAAAATTTTGAAGCTATGCGCCCGGTCGGCCAAATCACTACTTGGGCTGAATTCAGTGAGGCTTTCCGTGAGCATCACATTCCGGAAGGTCTCATAGATCGCAAGAGGGAGGAGTTCTGCAATTTCACCCAAGGAAGACTGACTGTGGATGCTTATAGTCCTGAATTTGGGAATCTGGCATGTTATGCTCCTGAAGAGGTATCCACCGACGCTAAGAAGCAGGCAAGGTTCCGCAAGGGCCTTAGCCCTGAGCTTCGCCGTGATCTTCGTCTGCACGAGTGAACCTCCTTTCAGAAGTTGGTCAATAAAGCCATCAGCGCTAAGACAGGCCAGACTGATTATGATGCTTCACGCAAGCACTCCCGTGATTTTGGCTCTTCATCCGGCTCTGGAGCTCAGAAGCGCCGGGTGTGGATCCCAAGCACGGCACTGCCACCCAGGTTCATTCCGAGGCCACCCTTTGAGGCGCCTCGTCCCAACCAGCAGTTTGCACCGCCCAAGCCCTATGGCGGCCCCGCTGCTAATGCTGCTCCATGCCCCAATGTTGTGACTTGTTTCAAGTGTGGAGAGCCGGGTCACTATAGCTGAGAGTGTCCTCAAAACAACAACCCCAATCAGACTAGAAAGTCCGTTGGCCGTGGTAAGCCAGCGGGAAAGTCATTCTACGCCAAGCCAGTCACTACTACACGTGGCCATGTCAACTATGTTTCAGCCGAGGAGGCTCATGAGGATCCTAACGTCGTCCTTGGAACGCTCCTTGTTAATTGCCATCCGGCATCTGTTCTTTTCGATACTTGAGCATCTCATTCATTCATATCCGAGAACTATGCTCGATTGCATAACACAACATTCTGTGACATGGCCTCTACCATGGAAATTCAAACCCCTGGCTCTAGATGGCAGACTTCTAGAGTAAGCCATGGGAACGAAATTCTTGTTGATAGACTTGTCTTCCTTGCATCCTTAATAGCTCTCAAGTCCTCGGACATAAACATCATTTTGGGTATGGACTGGATGTCAGCTCATTATGCTAAGATTGATTGTGCCACTAGAACCGTTCAACTTACTCACCCATCGGGCAAGACAGTCAATGTCTTAACTCGAGTGGCCAAGCGCCAGCTTTACTCCCTAAATGCCAACCCCCTTCCAGACCTTGAAGATGTTCCAGTAGTCCGAGACTTTCCGGATGTCTTTCCAGAAGAACTGCCAGGTGTTCCACCTGATAGGGATGTCGAGTTTGTGATAGACCTTGTTCCAGGAACCGTTCCAATTTCTAGGAGACCCTACAAGATGGCACCCTTAGAACTATCCGAACTTAAGAACCAACTCGATGAGTCCTTGAAAAAGGGTTTCATCCGTCCTAGTTCCTCTCCTTGGGCTTGCCCCATCCTCTTCGTCAAGAAGAAGGATGGAACGGATCGAATTGTTGTAGATTACCGACCTGTCAATTTGGTCACTATCAAGAACAAGTATCCGCTTCCCAGGATCAACGATCTGTATGATCAGCTCGCTAGATCCTCAGTCTTTTCCAAGATGGATTTGAGGTTGGGCTACCATCAAATCAAAATCAGAAATGAGGACATTCCCAAAACGGCCTTTGTTACCCGTTATGGCCAATACGAGTACACCGTTATGTCCTTCGGTTTAACCAATGCCCTAGCCACCTTCTCCCGGTTAATGAACTCGGTCTTCATGGAGTATTTGGATAAATTCATCATAGTTTATCTCGATGACATACTCATCTACTCCAAGAATGAAGAGGAGCATGCCGAACATCTAAGGCTGGTATTGATGAAACTTCGAGAGCATCGCCTTTATGCCAAATTCTCCAAGTGTGAATTTTGGTTGCCAGAAGTGACCTATCTAGGCCATGTAATCTCTGGTAAGGGTATTGCTATCAATCCCAAGCGAGTTCAAGCTGTCCTTGATTGGACTCCACCTGAGACGGTCAAGCAAGTCCGGAGCTTCCTTGGCTTAGCGAGCTATTGCCGCCGCTTCGTCGAGAATTTCTCCAAGGTTGCTAAACCTCTAACTGAACTCCTCAAGAAAGATAAAAGGTTCGGTGGACTCCACAGTGCGAGTTCAGCTTTTAGGAACTGAAAAGACGCCTGACATCTGCTCCCGTACTGGTACCACCAAATTTCTCCAAGGACTTCTTTACCTATTGCGACGCCTCGCGACAAGGACTAGGTTGCATACTCATGCAGGATCGTCAGGTAATTGCCTATGCTTCATGGCAATTACACCCACATGAGGAAAACTATCCCACACATGATCTAGAGCTTGCAGCTGTAGTCCATGCACTCAAAACTTGGCGACATTACCTCCTTGGTAATCGTTGCGAGATCTTCACCGATCACCAAAGTTTGAAATATATCTTCACCCAACCGGATTTGAATCTCAGGCAAAGACGTTGGGTCGAGTTGATCTCGGATTACGACTTAGGAATAACTTACACCCCGGGCAAAGCCAATGTCATGGCTGATGCACTAAGTCGTAAATCCTATTGTAACAACATGATGTTACAACAAAGTCAACCACTTCTCCACGAGGAATTTCCTAAGCTCAATCTTCACATTGTTCCTCGAGGATTCCTATCCACACTGGTGGCGAAACCTACCCTTACGGATCAGATCATCAAGGTACAGAAGGTAGATCCGGGAACCTCCCGTATTAAGAGAAGAATTAAGAAAGCAGTCGCGAATTGTTTCTCCATTGATGATCAAGGTGTCGTATACTTTGGAAATCGCCTAGTGGTTCCAAAGGCACGAAACCTGAGGCGGCTGATCCTTAAGGAAGCTCATGAATCCCCTCTCACCATTCATCCCGGTAGTACTAAAATGTATCAAGACCTACGCCAGAGGTTTTGGTGGACTAGGATGAAGAGAGAAATCGCTCAATACATTGCTAATTGTGACGTTTGTCGTCGTGTTAAGGCAGAGCATCAACGGCCTGCTGGCACCCTTCAACCTTTGGCTATTCCTGAGTGGAAATGGGATAAAAATCAGTATGGATTTCATCACTGGGTTTCCCAGGACCAAGAGAGGGAATAATGCCATCTTCGTCGTGATCGACCGACTTTCCAAAGTAGCCCACTTTCTACCTGTTCGTGAGAGTATCACCGATAGCCAGCTAGCCGACTTATACATCTCCCGAATAGTGTCTCTTCATGGTGTTCCATTGGAAATTAACTCAGACTGTGGGAATCTTTTCACCTCTCGATTTTGGGAACGTTTCCAAAATTCTATGGGAACTCGTCTCTCTTTTAGCACCGCCTTCCATCCTCAATCAAGTGGTCAAGTAGAGAGAGTCAATCAAATTCTGGAAGATATGCTCCGAGCTTCTGTCATCTCGTTCGGAATGGGTTGGGAGAATTGCCTTCCATTCGCGGAGTTTGCTTATAACAATAGTTATCAAGCTAGCTTGGGAAAGGCTCCTTTCAAAGTTTTCTATGGACGAAAATGTCGAACGCCTCTTAACTGGTCAGAAACTGGGGAAAGACAACTCTTTGGCTCGTATATGATTCAGGAAGCAGAAGAACAGGTTCGCGTTATTCGTGAGAAATTGAAAACCGCCCAATCTCGTCAAAAGAGTCAATATGATCGTAAACATAAGCTTATGACTTATGAAGTCGGCGAGAAGGCTTACCTTCGGGTTACTCCGTTAAAGGGAACCCATCGTATCGGTATCAAAGGCAAATTGGCTCCTCGTTACATCGGAGCCTTTCGCATTCTTGCTAAACGAGGAGAAGTTGCCTACCAATTGGAACTACCTTCGCATCTTTCCAGAGTTCATGATTTCTTCCACGTTTCTCAACTCAGGCATTGCTTCGCGGATCCTATCCGTGGAGTGGACCACGAAACGCTTGATCTACAAGATAACCTCTCATATCGGGAATATCCCGTTCGTATCCTTGATCAAGCCGAGCGTACCACTCGACGTCATAATATCAAGTTTCTCAAGGTTCAATGGTCACACCATTCTGAGAAAGAAGCCACTTGGGAAAGGGAGGATCGTCTTCGACTCGAGTACCCCACCTTCTTTCCGGAGGATCCTAAATCTCAGGACGAGATTCTTTTGAGTGGGGGTGAGTTGTCACACGCTAACTAGTTCAAGCATTAGAGTGTGCATCATGTTTAAATTCCTTTTAAATTTTAAATGGGGATGACAGAACCCCCAGCACCCCTCCTGGAACAACTAGGGTTTACTAAAAACTTTTTCAATGAACCTGGAATACCCTTCTAAAAAGCCCACCCTTTTTGCTTTGGGTTAAAACCTTTGAAAAAAATGGTGCACATTTTTTTCTAGGACATCTAAGGTCATTGGATTAATCCTTATGGTATTTGCATTTGGGCATTTAAATGTAAAATATTTTAAATGCTCAAATAATCATAAACTAAAATGTTTGCTGCTGGATATATTCTAAGCAGTGGCCATGATTAATTTTATGATTTATGGTAATGCCCTGGCATTTTTAATAAAGCCCTGAAGTTACAGAAATAATAAATAAATAAAAAACCAGAAAAGGAGAGAAAGAACAGGGACTTACCTGGCGCAGCCCACCAGCCCACCCGGCTCGGCCCAGTCCACTGGCTTATGCTAGTCGTCCTCCTCCTCTCGCCAGGAGGACGAGGAGCGCGTGGCCGGCGCCTGCGCCACACGCCGGCCACCTCCTGCTCCTGCCGACGCCCTGGAGGCGTCTACGAGTGCCACACCGACCCCCACGTCTCCCTCTCTTTCTTCCCACTCTCCCCGTGACCTCTCCCCCTCTCTGTCTCTCTCCCCATCTTCCTGCCGAGCGCAGCCGTCGCCGCCGACAAGCTTCACCGTAGCCACCGCCGTCCATTCGTTGCCCCGACATGCCAAGAAGCACCGCCGTAGTCGACTACATCAAGTAGGCCGAGCCCCGAGCGCTCGCTCGCCCCGGAGACGCTGCACCGAGATCGTTCTCAACTCCGGCCACCAGAGATCCTCTTCGCCGCCCTACTCGCTCCAGCCCTTCCCCGAGCTCGCCGTTCGCTCCCCTGCAACCGCTGTGAGCTCCGCCACCGTTTCCCCCTCTGCCCGCGCTTGTCCGCGTCCTCTAACCACTTCTGCCATCGAAGCCGAAGTTCGCCGCCACCACCGCACGTCGCCGTTGTGGCCATAGCCACGTTGGGACGCCACCGAGCATGCCTTCTTCTTCCACGCACTCACAGGAGCCCGTAGCACCCCCGCACGCCCCTCGCCGTGCCCCCTAGCGACTAGCTCGACCTCACCCGAGCTTTGGCCGCCGCCAAACTCGTCGCCGGCGACGTTTCCGACCTCCCCAGCTCCACCCACTACCACCACTCGACGCGGCTTCCTCCCCGCATCACGTAGATAGTCTTCGCTGCCCATTTGGTCGCCGGAGTGCAAATCCCGCACTGCTCCGCCGCGTCTGGCCTCGCCGGCGGCTAGATGCCGGCGAGTTTGACTCTGTTTGACCCTTGTGTGGGCCCAGGTTGACCCCCTGAGTCTATGATAGGTGGGGCCGGTCTGCTAATTAGTTTAGGATTAGTTTTTACTAAATTTAATTAGTTTAGTCACTGACATGTGGGCCCAGGCCCCACTGACAGCTAATTAGTGTTAATTTAATTCTGTTAATTAGTTGTGACACTGACAGACAGGGCCCACCAGTCAGGTTTGACCTGACCGACCCAGTTGACCCGCTGACGTCACACCTATGTCATGCTGACGCATTAATTCAATTACTGGATTTATTCTTTAATAGGAAATTCCAGAAAATAGCCAAAACTTCTAAAAATCATAGAAAATCAACCATAGCTCCAAATCAAACAAGTTATATATGAAAAATGATTAGAAAAATTCAATCTATCCATCTGTAATGGTTTCATGCATGACAAAACAAGTTAACCTTGCTGTTTAAGCAGAATAAAAAATGCACTAATAAGGCCATGTTAAATGAGCTAACATTTGAATCTTTGATTCAAATGAGTTCATTCCATCCTGTTTTAGCTTGCATTAGGCCAAGACACATTCATTTTGCCATGTCATAGCATGCATCATACTGTTGCATATTGTCATGTGTTGATTATGTTCGGTGTATCTTTCGTGGTAGGTTCTGCCTTCGAGGATAACCCCAAGTATCCGTCTGAAGGGCAGTACCCTACTACCACTACAACAGGCAAGCAACCATTGATCATTCCGATACAAACCCATGTTCTCACTTCTGCTCTTGTTTACTGCATTAAGACAACGCGATTCAAACTGCTGTGTGCTACGCTAGTTGAACCCTTTTCCTCTGCATGACCTGTCATTGCCATAGTAACTAGATGAAACCCACTAGCATGTGTAGGAGTTGATTGAGCCATGTATGTGTTTTTCCTACCTTGCTATGCCTGCTATGCTTAGAGTTGTGTCAGGTCTGGTCCATTTGGGTGATGGCTAGAGTGAAATGATTATATCGGTAATGTGAGGGATGTGATGATCATGATTTGGTAAAGGTATCGATTGAGAGGCCATGTAGGAGTACATGGTGGGTTGTTTCATTGAGGCCGTCCATAAAACTGAGATCTATATGTGTGATTTAAGATGCAGTTACTACCATACGTTGGGCCCGAAACCAATGGACCCTCTCGGCTTCTTAGTCACCCTAGTACTCTGTCCAGGAGTTGCAAATAGTTTCTGGTGTTTGTAGGTTATGTGTTGGCGGCCGTGCGTAGCGCTGACCCTAGGGGTGGGCTATGTTGCGGTAGATACACCGTGGCTGGGTATGCCGGGCGCCCGTTTGGCGTCTCGGGACCCTATTCACATCGTTTGGCGCCGTATGGGGAAACCTCGGCCGGACTCCCTGTGGATGGAACCTGGATAGGCGATAAACCTGGACTAGGGACTTAAGTGTTTAGGTAGGACGTGGCCGACACCCTCGTTGGGCTTCCGCTCTAAGGTTGCCGAGTACATGTCGTGTAAGCGGCGGTAAGTGGTGAAAGCGTGTATGAAGAAGTATACCCCTGCAGGGTTAACATCATCTATTCGAATAGCCGCGTCCGTGGTAAAGGACTACTTGGTTGCCTATACAGTTCATACACAAGTTAATGGTTACTACTAAAAGACTGTAGATAAGTGTGAGTACCGAGGATGGCCCTCTCGTAGGATGACGAGGGAGGATCCCCGGTGGAGTATTGTGTTGGTGAGTAGTGGACTCGTGTGCGAAAACTATTTTATTAGTGGAGTTCCGTAGGATAGCCTAGCCAAGAGTCAAAGCTAGCTTGCTGCATAACCCCACCACCTTCTTGAGAATGAGCATGTTATATTAGGTTCTGATGTAAGACTTGCTGAGTACCTTGTACTCATGTTTGCTTATTTATTGTTTTCAGATGACAACACCGCCCCCTCCGATGGGTTTTATGTAGACCTTGATGTCGACGAGTGACTAGCCACGCAGGTGGTGATCCTGGCCATGGAGGGCCCTATGTCGATAGACAGGCTTCGGAAGCCTTCTTGCTTTCTAGTGTCTGTACTCAGACTATTTACTTACGCTTGTGCTTGTATGCTTGTATGACTTGAGTGTCGGGTCATGTGACCCCTACCTATATGAACATGTTATGTATGGCTCTCTGGAGCCTTTAAATAAAGTATTTGAGTTGTAGAGTTTTGTTGTGATGCCATGTTGTATGTACTCATATCGGGCATATTGTATGTATGATTGAAATGCTTGGTATGAGTGGCATCCGACAATCTAGTTGTTTATCCTTGGCAGCCTTTCTTATGGGGAAATGTAGTCTAGTGTTCCTCGAGCCACAGTAGTCCGCTACAGCCCAGTTCACCGGAGTCCTGCTAGCCCAGCACTACTGCTTAGGACACTTGACTGGCCGGCATGTGTTTCACTTTGTTCCTATGTCTGTCCCTACGGGGAAATGTCACGTGGTGACATCCGGAGTCCTGCCTAGCCTGCTACAGCCCGGGTTCTCCGGAGTCCTGTTAGCCCAGTGCTACAGCCCGGATTCACTCGCTGATGACCGACATGCTCGATGTGATTCACGTATGCCTGTCTCCATAGGTCTGTCCCGCTTTGGGTTCACGACTAGCCATGTCGGCCCGGGTTCTCTGTCATATGGATGCTAGCGACACTATCATATACGTGAGCCAAAAGGCGCAAACGGTTCCAGGCCATGGTAAGGCGACACCCGTGGGATACCGTGCATGAGGCCGCGATGTGATATGAGGTGTTACCGGCTAGATCGATGTGACTTGGAATCGGGGTCCTGACATCCATAGATTTGAGGCTTTCCTAAAATAAGGTTCACGCAGAAGCAGTGACTGTTGGATGTCCATCCAACGGCCATCGTGCTTCTTCAATCTCTGCTCTTCCTGCTCCAGCCGCTCAAACAAGCGTCGGCGGGACTGCCTGCTCTCTCCTCCCCGCGGCCGGCTGTGCTTCCGTGCAGGCCTCACCGCCCCACCGTACTCCCATCACGTGCCTAGCCATCCCTCTACTCACCCACACCTGCTGTTATTCTCCGGCGATGACAGACGAACCAGTAAACCCTCATATAGTTGTACTCCCCTCCGCATGTGAAACAACTGCCGAGTCTTCCCTGGCTCCATGTCGTTCCCTTCCTAGGCCTCGTCGTCGTCTACCGCCCTTGTGCTCTCGGGGCGTCCTGGTCAATGTGGTCAACGACCGACATGCATCTGAAGTGGACTGTACATGGAGAGGCTAACAGTTGGGTCCACGGCCACATGCAAGGAAATGCCTCCTTATTACGCGCAAAATAATGATTCCTCCACCTAACATCTGGAACCCACCTAAAGGGCCTTTGTATTTTGCGAAAAAACGTTACTGCTGCTGACAGCTCGGACCCACTAGCTATATCTTCGCATGCAAGGAAGTGCCTCCTTATTACGCACAAAAAAAATGAATACCCCCTGCTAGCTGGGACCTAGTATAGTGGGAGGTTGACTTGTGGGCCTACTAAGTTGACGGGGGCGGAGAGCTTTGTCAACTTAGTCAATATGCACGATTCTAGCTCTAATGACCGTACGATGTCCATCCAATGGATGTAGTGCTTCTTCAACCTTTGGTCTTCTTGCTCCAGCCACCCAAGCCAGCCACCCTAGCCCGCGCACGCTTTCCGCCTGAAACGGTCAGTGCCGCCCGCCCCGCTTCTCGGTGCTGGCGATTGCTCCACCTTCAAAAAACACAAGTGTCGTCCGTCCGTCCGTCTGCCGCCCACACTAATGATACACGGTTGCCGAGGCGGCTACTCTGGCGCCACACGTCCGTCCCTCCGCCGTCCACCATTGCTATATAAATTGCTGCGCCGGCCATAGCCGCAATCATCCGCCTGCATACCCTTTCTCCTGTCCACACCACTACTGCCCACCATGGCTTACTCGCGCTCTAGTGCTCTTCGGGACGGGCGGACGACATACCACAAGGAGATGGCAGCCATTGCTGCCGACTAGCTGGCCGGCAGGCAGCTGGAGGACGACGATGTCCCAATGGATAACATGGTAGTCGATGATCTGGTGCCAACCCTCTCCTCCGCGCCATCCTCATCGGTGCATTGCATCGTGACCATCGGTGAGGCCCGTGCCCAATACATGGACACAGTGAGGCAGAAGTGTCAGGAGCAGTTCCGGGAGGCGGAGGCCGATGCCGCCTACAACCACCATCTCCTCCAGGAGCACCTGTAGGCGGAGGACCAGATCACCGCGGAGTGGATGGAGCAGGAGGCGTTGCTCGACTCGTACCGCTCCACTCACGACGGCCAGCTCGAGTGCTGGCGGTACCACACGCGGGTGGCGGAGGCTGCGGCTGCCTACAAAGAGGGTGATGAAGCGGGCGAGGCATTGTTTGGTGAGACCGGGGACGAGGCAGAGGACAATGCCGGTTCCGACGAGTCCCCGCTCCGCTGGTGTCGATGAGGCCCCACGGTGCCAACAACGACGCAGAGGACACCGCCAGCTCTCCCGAGGCCCCGCTCCGCTAGCACTGAGGCGGAGGACCTCGCCGGCTTCAGCGAGGCCCTACCCCGCCGAGGCCCCGCCCCGCCAAGACTGAGGTAGAGGACATCGCTGGCTCAGCCGAGGCCCCACCTTTCCGGCAACGAGGGGGAGGATTTCCCCCGCACCGCCGAGGCGCCGCCCCACCGGCAATGAGATAGAGGACATTACCGGCTCCGTCGAGGCCCCGCCCCACGGCCAACAGGCCGTGCCACACAGAAAAGGAGGAAGAGTAGAACATGGTAGGTCGCCACCACTCGAGTCCAAGTAAGGCCACCGCTGCTACCCTCCAGTTGAAGTCAAGCTAGGCGGGTTGACCATTGACGGCCGATTAGCTTCTTGGTGGCGACGTGGAGTCGGAGAGCTATGTTGGAGAAGGACGCTGCTTCAATTACTTAACTGCTGGTGCAGTTGGGTCACTGACACGTGGGCCCAACATGCATTTGGGCCACATGTCAGCTACGCAACTGCACCTGCAGTTAAGTCACTGAAGCTCAATTCGCTGGAGAATAAGCTTCTATTCAGCTTAGTGGACACAGGTGGGTAGATTTGGTTAATTAATTATACCTCCAGTGCACCCCTTTTAGGTGAAGAATGTATGAAATGTAATGAAATCCGGCATGTTTATATGAAATACGACCGTGTATGAATGAATTTAGTTCGATTAGTTTGAATTCTTGTATCACTGGCATTGGATGAACATGCAAAATAATACGTACTAGGATTATTCCCAAGGTGATCACCTTGTTTGCAGCAGTTTTACATGTACTCCATCCGGTCCTTTTTAGTCTGCATACAAGTTTTGTCTGCAGTCAAAGTATCTCTACTTTGACCAATATTTTAGAAAAAAGTATGAACATTCACAATGTAAAATCAACTGACTTGAAATAAATCTAATATAAAAAGTAAAAAGGAATAAAGGGAGTACAAAGAGTTTGAGCTGCTTTTTAGCGTTCATGTACATTGCAATCAAACACACAGGCCTGGCAATTCATAGAGAACATTCAAAACAATCGATGATTATGCGGCTCAATGATTCACATGTCAGAGCCAATATTTACTTCACAACTAAACAATAAAGAAAAATCAATTGATGCTGCTGACAGCAAAGGGCGTCCCATTTGAAAATATCAAACGCATGTCTTCTTGCTAAAATCATTGAGCAAAATTTGAGAAGGTTGTCCCATTCCAAAATGTAAAATTCGTGTTATTTTGCATACATCAATGAGGAAACTTTGACAAGGTTTTCCCATTCCAAAATATCAAATGCCTACGCTTGTGGAATGGGCAGGGTTTGCCATCAGTTCGTACATTGACATGGCACCTCGTGCTAAATAAACTAGCTGTTCTTTTTGTGCAGTTCCACAAAAATCAACCAAATTCACGCGTAGCTTGTATGATTTCGCCTTTATATGTTGCAACGCCTTGAACATATCGGCACCTACTTTCTTGTGGTGGAAATGAATGATTCGCTGTATTCATGAACATTTTGTGCAGTTCCCATTGAAATCAAGCTGAGCACCCCTGTTTGCACAAATACAAAATAAGTGATTAGTATAAAGCAAACTATACTATGAATTGACAGTTTAAACAGGCACCTATGTGGTCCATGTAGAGCACACTTTAAAAAACGGGAACTCACTAGAAAGAATCCTAGAACAACATTGTACTTGCGCATCACAGCAAAAAAGATGGAGATCTATCAGTCCTTCTGAGCTGAAGTTAGTTTGGTGTTGTGGGGAGTAATGTAACCATCCTTCAACTGCTCCTTCTGATGAGAAGATAGACATGGCTTCTTCATCCTGGCATAATCAGAACTAGTCACTTCACGTACTCCATATTCTTCTTCAAAGGAGGATGATCTTGTTGTGCAAAGACAAGAGGACAACTAAATGCTAGCATCCCTGTTTGCTCAAAAAAAGGAAAGGAAATATTTAAAACAGCACAGATGAAGCACTTCTCAAGGACAATACAACTTTCTTATGATAGTATCTAAACAGTAGCAGAACACCAATAGAGATGACAAAGCTCAATCATATGGATGAAATACGTGGGCGAGTAACCAACCTTTGTCAGGAGGGTTATGGTGTAGAGCATACAGATCAAGCACTTCTCCAGAACCATATGTTCTTATCTACTGTGGTTGCCATGCTTACAATATAATCCTCGATTAGTTTAATGTTTCCAACATCTTCTTGTGCAGTTCCACTAAAATATATGGTATCTTCAAAGAAGATCCCTGTTTGCACAAGTAGAGATAATTACATATTACATTAAAAGTGGCATCAAATCAGTGGCAAAACAATTGCTTGTTCCAGCCATAGCAATAAATTAAGATCCAAAACTATATCATTACTTGTGTCATCACAGTTCCAGTGCTTCATTACAGCACCGGGAGTTTATTTTTGTTTTTCTTCCGCTTGTTCTTCCCCTTCATTACTTGGTTCAATAACAGACAAGCTTCGCCTTCAATGTAAGATTTGGCATGTCAATTAGGGAGCACAAGTATATCACTAAACAATGGCATTAATTTTCTGATGAAAGTGGCAAAATACAGGACAAAAGTTGTGCAATATCCTTATCTTACCTCAATGGGATATTACAGTGCACATACATATTGGAAGTCTTGTCTCCATTTGTGCAGTTCACTAAAATCAAGCAACATTACCGTACAGGTAGCACAACATATGAAAGCACACTACACAATCATGTCAAAGAAGGCTAGTAATGACCTCTCATGACGCGGAATTCAAACAACTCACAAGAAGAATATCAAAAGTAAATTTGCCAACACGGGTTGGAAGTAAGATCTCCTCTTGTGCAGTTCCACTAAGATCAAGCAACTTTGTCGGTGTGACATTTTGGTTGAACTGCACACAAAACACTCTTCAAACAACAGTGTTTTGTGAAGTGCAACAACAGGTCACAATAGCAACAAGGTGAAGTAGATAACCTTGTTTACACAGAGGTGCAAAGGAAACAACAAGTGGTCAGTAATGGTGGATGACACAGAAGCCAACAAAAAGAAGCATAACTTATCTAATTGGGAAATAAAGCAACACAGTAGCATTTCTCAAATGGTGGCATTGATTCATATTAACAGAGAGATTATATTAATAATAAAATCTGTTAAACATGTAATTTGCTTTTAACTGTGGCATTGCATCAATTTTCCAGTGGCATTATTAGAGGTTGTTTGTTTACAAGGACTTTTTGGTGTAGGAACTAAAAAAAGTCCCTTTCAATCCCATCTAAACCAAACAGGAGGGAATTTTAGGGACTAAAAGTGGGCATTTAAAGAGGACCCCGACGGAGAGTCTTTTTGGGACTTTTTCCAATAGTTGCCCCTGCCCTGCCCCACATCGCACCTTATCTCTATTAGTTCATTACTAGGGGTAACATGGACTTTTAGTATGTCATTTAATAACCTATAGTCCATGTATCGTCCTTGGAACCAAGCAGGTATGGACTAGGGACTTATTAGTTGGGACTTTAAAAAGTCCTAGGACTTTTTAACCAAATAGTGCCTTAGATTAACAACAACTAAAGAGTTGCACGTGACAATGGACTCACCATCACCTTGTGCATCTACCGATGTATGCAGGGGTGATGCACAGTCTGTTGCAACAAAGAACAAACAACCAAGGAGCATATTTGTGTTGGTCCCCGTTTTGTTATCTTTAGACACCTTTCCCTATGTAAGCGCAACAAATCTAGTCCTACTGAAACTCTATAGCCTTGTCCCCCAAAACAAAAAGATCAATTCGTTACAGATGTGCGTACTGCGGTTGTCATTATTTTCCCTTTTCGACCAACGTAGGTGCTAGATAGCCAGTCTGTACTATAGTACTTTCCCCCTTCCTTTCCTCTTTGAACCACGTCCTAGATTCATGCTATACAAATTTCCCCACTACTTTCCCCCTTCCTTTCCTCTTTGAACCACATCCTAGATTCATGCTATACAACTTTCCCCACTACATTCCCCCTTCTTTTCCTTTTTGAACCACGTAATAGATTCATGCTATACAACTTTCCCTACTACTCCCCCCCATTCCTTTCCTCTTTGAAACACGTCCTAGATTCATGCTATACAACTTTCCCCACTACTTTCCTGTTTGATCCAACACCAAGATTGGAGTGCAGAAGCAGAAAAAGCCCGCATGCAGCTAGAGCAATGCATGTGGAATAAGTAAATTGTACCTTAAGGTTCTTGGGGTGTGGTTCGGTGGTCGACCGGAGGCTGTTCTGCCCACAATATGTACAGCGGCGAGGAAGAAGGGGTCGGAGGCCCTCCCGCGCCGCCGCTGGATGAAAGAGAACAGCTGCGCCGGTAGTGGATTCCCTCCTTCACCGACGGCGACAACGTTAAGCCTCCTTCCCTTCTCGGCGGACGGATCCTGTCGGCTCTTTGACCAGCAGTGAGGGAAGAGAGAGAGAGTCCAACGAAGTCTTGTTTAGATTTGGAGAGGGTGAGATAGTGTGAAGAGAGCAACTACAAGCGTTGATGCTTCAGCGTGTATATATATAGTGGAGAGAGAGTGTGAAGAGTGCAAACCGTAGAAAACAACAAAATTATGCTCAAGTGCGGTTATCGAACCCGAGACCTCAAGTTTGATGAGCAAACAGGCTAACTAGCTACACTGCCCCCACGTTATGTTTAACAAGAGGAAAGTAACCTTTTATACATTCCTGCATTCGTGTGACAAGCATGCCGTTTTTTTGCGTGGGAGTCATTGGGATTTAAATCATAATCGTGTCATGTGCCTTTGGTCGTAAGGTCTTTTGGGATTTAAAGCAGTGTTGGTAGTACAAAAATAATGCAGCCGTAGTCACCTTACCTCTCTCCACGTAGTACGTTGGGTCCCATCAGTCAGAGAAATTAATAAGAAAAATTAAAAGCGCCAGCGGTGTATCTTACCTCACACATCTCGCTACTGCTCATGAACACTGTCCAATTGATCCCTCTGTTTGCTCACGTACTATTTTAAGTGAATCCTATTTATAACATGCACACAATTTTGGGCACTTGTATTCGACCTAAGTCATTGTGCCACCGTGTCTCGTACTACTCCCTCCGTCTAGGTGTAATACATCACGTTAGAAGGTGCAGCAGGACCAAGGTGCAAGAAGATTGGAGGAGAATGAGAAACTTAACCAGCCCTTCCTCCAATCAAAGCCCTGATTTCTATCTCTAAACGCAACAATTAATCACAACAACTAAGAGATGCCGTTTTAGCTACCATGCAGGGCCGCGTATTAACTCGCATGCAAGCCGACTTTGATATCTTGACTGATCAACGCGTAGTTGCGCTCCATGCATTGGGTTTTCGGGGGAGATAACAAGCTAGAGTAAGGAGCATTTGGTTACATTGCTAGGCTGGTCATAGTGGTGAGCAACTTGGACTATTACATGCATATGGATGCACTAAAAAAAAGACACATCCGTGACATTTTGGGCAAAACAAATTTTTTTCCTGTCATGCTTATGACACTTCTATGACGATCATTGCGACAAAACTCAGTATCATCATAGATGTGGTGGGGTCCTACTTCTATGACAAAAAATGATTACAGAAAACGGGCTTTTCATCCTGGGCGGGCCGGAGACGCAGCTGCATGCCATTCTTTGGGCCATCCATGACGGAGAAAACTGTGGTAGAAGCGAGGGCGAGGAAAATATTGGGGGAGTTCCCAGTTATGGTGGGTGGTCGAGGGCCAAGCGATGCGCGTTTCTCTCGTTCATACGCATGTGTGTGCGAGGCGTTGCGCTCTAACTGAACCTGTGCGATTGCACTGCAGGCTACGCGTTACTGAACCCGAGCGATCGATCGATCCCTTGCTGTTAACTGAACCCTAGTGATCCCTTCGCTACTACTGCTAACTAAAGCCGATCGATGCTGCCTCTTGATGAACAGTGAGCGTTGTTGGGGGGTTTGGATGAACAATTCCCGGTGGGGGGTTGGATGAACAGGACCCCGTTGTAGTAGAGGCCGTTGGCGCTGGATGAACAGGACCCTGATCGATCGAGCCGGTGCATGAACAGGACCCCGTGGAGGGCTGGATGAACAGGACCCTGTGGAGGGCTGGATGAACAGTAACCGCTGGAGGGCTGGTTGAGCAGTAGTCGGTGGAGAGCTGGATGAATAATAGGCCGTGGAGGGGTGGTTGAACAGGACCCCATTGAGAGGTGTGGTTGAACAGTAGCCGGTGGAGAAGCGCGCAGTGGAGGCTGGATGAACAGGAGCCCGTGGATGAACAGTCGCAGGTGGAGGTTGGAGGAGGTCAATGGTGGATGAACAGGAGCCCGTGGATGAACAGTCGCAGGTGGAGGTTGGAGGAGGTCAATGGTGGATGAACAAGAGCCCGTGGAGGCTGGAGGATGTCAACAGTGGAGATTAACAGTATCACGTGGAGTCCCGTTTTGCGGTACACCACACCCCTCCCGATGAACAGGACCCCCGTTTCAACGGTAGCGCTCCAACACAAGTCTGTTTCCTTCGTTTTGTGGTATGCCACACCCCTCCTGATCAATAGGACCCCATTTCGACCCTAAGAGGTTCGTTTCCTCCATTTTGCAGTACGCCAGACCCCTCTCGATGAACATGATCCCATTTCGACCATGGCCGGTCGAACACAAGGCTGTTTCCTCCGTTCTGCGGTACGCCAGGCCTCGTTTCCATCGGCTGTTCTGTCCAAGTCGGTTGGCTCCCGATGAACATGACGACACATTTCGTTCTGACCCAGCTAGTTGCCTCCCCATGAACACGACAACGGCGCAGCTTCTCCATTCCGACCCAGCCATGTACACGATCCCTGACCGTATGTACGTACGTGGCCGTATTTTTTTCTTGCACCTTAGCCGTTGTACGTACGTGTACATGCTATGTGCGCGCCTCTACTACCACACGTGCGCGCATCTACATTGACAAGTATGTACGTACACGTTCGCGACCAGAATGACAATGCTACGTACGCTTCGACCGGGTGGTTCCCGACTGTCAGGCACTTCCTTGCGTGCGAGGATGTAGCTGGTGGGTCCCAGTAGTCAATGCACGAATCAATTTTTTTGCCCGTATTATGGAAAGATGTAGCTGGTTGGTCCCAGCAGTCAGGGGGGAAACGTTTTTTTCGTGAAATACGGTGGCCCATCCGGTGGGTCCTTGCTGTCAGGTGGAGGAATAATTATTTTGCGCGTAATAAGGAGGAACTTCCCTACTGTGGCCGTGGAGCCAGCCGTCAGCCTCTCAAATGTATAGTACTAACAACATTGACCACGCCGCGTCGAGAACACCAAGGAGGTGGACGACGGCGAGGCCAAGGAAGGGAACGACACAGAGCCGGGGAAGACGTGGCAGTGGATGCCCACGCGGAGAGGAGTATGAGGGTTCACTGGTTGACTGCGGTGTGAGGCTGCCGTCGTCGTAGGGCATGGCCAGCGGTGGGAGTATTAGGGGGTGGTGAAGCCTCCACGGCAGCACAACCATCCATGGGAGGCAAGAGCACGCGGTGGTTTGGACGGCTCGAGCAAGAAAATCAGAGGTCGAAGAAGCAGGACGACCGTTGGATGTTAACAATCCAACGGTCACTGGTGATAGAATCGTTTGTTGACTAAGTTGACAAAGCCCTCCATCTGCGTCAACTTAGTAGGTCCACAAGCTAGCAGGGGGAGTATTCAATTTTTTGTGCGTAATAAGGAGGCACCTCCTTGCGTGCGAAGGTATAGCTGGTGGCTCCGAGCTGTCAGCGGGAGTATTCATTCTTTTTGGCGTAACAAGGAGGTACTTGCTTGCATGCGGCCATGGACCATGTGTGTCCCAACTATCAGCCTCTCCATGCATGTCCCTCTTCTGATGTTGTCGTTTGTTGATAATGTTGACCACGCCATGCCGAGAACACCAGTGCGATGGACGACGTCCAGACCTAGGAAGGGAATGACCCGGAGGCGGCAAAGCCACACCAGTGGAGGGATGTGGGTGAGTAGAGGGATGGCCTGGCCAGCGGTGGGAGTAGGAGGGAGCGGTGAGGCCTGCATGGCAGCACAGCCGGCCACGGGAGGCAGGAGCAGGCGATCCCGCCGGCTTTGGATTTGGCGGCTGGAGCAAGAAGATCAGAGATTGAAGAAACACGACGGCCGTTGGATTGGCATCCAATGGTTACGTCTGCTAGAATCGTTTGTTGTCGTATGTAATAAGTAAAAAAATCTTGCACACGCGTCAACTTAGTAGGCCCACAAGTCAGACCATTCCCTATTTTTTTTAATAATTTATATATAGCTCATTGCAACTTCTTATGCAATTTATTGCAGTCCGTTTTTTGTTGGCCGGGGCCAGGGTTAAAAATTTAAACAAAATTTCGAATATTTCTGTGGGTTCCAAACTATTTTTAATACTGAAATGTCGAGCCAGATTTAAAGTACTTTGAATATATATTTTTAATTAGGTTAAAGCCCAGTGAAAGTGGAATCTAAGAATGTGAAAAAAATTCAGAAATTATAAAGTAATTGCCAATTTGTCATCTGTTTTTTATATTTACAGCCCATTTCATATTACTTTCAAGATTTGCAGGCATCTTGAAAGAGTTCCAGCCCATCGGGGTGTAGAAAAATAAGTTGGCCTGGATTGGCTATTCTTGAAAAAAATAAACTGGGCTCATTTTCACAAACAAAAAATAGCTGGGTTGGTCATGTGGTGAACATAAAATATAAGCCTGGGCTAGACGGGCCACAACCCAGTTGAAACCCTGCTCCGTCTCAACAATAACAAAAAAATACTGCTCGAGTAGCTAGTCCCATGTGTCAGCCGATCTTGTGTTATTCTCTTGTCTATTGACTATATACACTGACAATGTTGTGGGTCCCAGATGTCAGGAAACCACTAGCAGGAAGCATTTTCTTTTTCCATACGCTGACAATGGAGTATATATATAACAAAAAATGAGGAACTTCCTTGCGTCCGGCCATGGACATGGTGGGACCCTACTGTCATCCTCTCCACGTACAGTCCTCTGCCAATTCCTCTTATTTGTTGACCATGTTGACAACGTGAGAGGGCAGCACCGTAGCGAGCACAGCAAAGTGCGCGGAGGACGACGGCGAGGCCTTGGAGGTCGGCGTTAATGATTTAGGAGACGGTGGGGTGGCGATGTGTGCATTGAGGCACAACCAACCGTGGGAGGCGGAAGCAGGCGGCCCTGCCACCGCTGGTTTGGTTTTGGCAGCTGGAGGAAGATAGGACTGACGAAACACGACAAACTGTAAAATCAGCAGGAGTACTTAACAACCTTAACTGAAACTAGCAGGGGTACTTAACAACCATAACTGAAAGTAGTATGAGTACTTATACAGGTTCAACCGTACAAAGCACGCATCGAACAGTGCTACTTTGCTACAGTTAACCAAAGGGTGAGGCCGCCAAGCCCCGGGACAAGGCCCAAGCGCCACCCCGCGCATCCACAACCTACTGAAAGCCGCTTCATCTCGCAATGTGGTCAACAAACAGGATATTCGCTTTAGAGCCATGGAAAAGCAGGAACATAATCTTCTGTCCTATTCTCCAAGATGGACAAGCCTTCATTATTTGAGATCATCCAGGAATAAGTATCTTTTCACCTCCAAGGGGAATGGAGTAGGTCGACAAAAACATCATGTTGTGACCAAGCGCAAGTCTGACCAGACAATGGTCAGGCATCTGTATAGGAACAATAGACTTGGGCAGTTCCTGTTTCAAGAAGATCACAGCTGTAAAACTATGCATAAGCAAGAGTTTATGAACAACATATATAACAGAAAACAGCTCGTACCATAAGTTCCTCAACACAGTTGGACCTGTTCAACAAGTGCAGCAGTGGCACACATATTCCATGTGGCCTTGCACCATTGAAACGCCCCACAAGGACCTCAAGCCGATTAATAAAGTGTAGGGACTTGTGGATATCGTCCAAGTCAACTTCAGTGCCATGAGTAACAGCCGAGTTCTTATAGAATAACAAACGAGTAGCCTGCTTAACTCCGAAAAAACCTACACGTGCCACCAATTATAAGAAAATATTAGTTAGAAGTAGCATCTTCATGAGAGATTTGTTTTTACTTCTAAAGTTAAATTATGATTAGTTAGACAGAATAGGTGGATTAAGAAGTAATCGAGGCAAGAAGCAAGAACCAGATACAAAACTAACATGGATGAACAATTGGAACGACGTCGGGGTGGAACATCATAGTGAAGATGAGACCAGGTTCTGCTATTTCCATCAACATCCGTGCGCCAACTTTCAGTCCGTAACACTTGAGAAAGTTTATCCAAGTTCGGCCATAAAAAAGCAACGATCTTCTTGGTTCATGAACCCAACTCGAAACTTATATCCATGGCTTGTCTTCATTGTGACCATTAAACTGGTGTATTCAGTTATGGCAAGGCCGAGCATCTTGAGTACATGTGTTCTTGCAGAGCAAGGAATGCACTGCAGGAAAAATAATATGAGAACACAATGTATTCCCTATATCCAAATCTAGCAATAATTTCCTCCTTCACGTCAGTGTTGACCGTGGTACTAGTACCTTTTATCCAAATATAGCAATCCAAATTTCCAAATTAGTCGACAGCATGTTCAAAAAACCCCACTCTCTCGGATAGAAAAGGGGATTCTAGGAACATACTGTGCGCATTTTAAAATCCTGTGTTAGGATGAGAAGGAACAAGTGTGGCATCTCGCCGAGGGCACAGAAACGTGTAGGGTCCTCGCACTTTGGGCACTGCAAATGAAACACACTAGATTCAATACGAAGAAAAATGCATCAACGGCGGCGGCTGCCATCCTAGGAGTACCCGCGACCAAGGGACTTGGATTTATCAGGGATGGATGAAGAATTTGTACCAGGTTCTCCATGAGAAAACCCTATGCAATCGCCGAGCGGGGGGTTTTCTTTGAACAAGTAGATGAGGGAGAAGGGGATTCAGGCCCAGTGAAATATTGCCGCTTCATCCGTCCAGCTTACTGCTAAAGCTGGAAAGGTGGGGGTTTTGTGATTTGACGGCTCATTGGGCGTTACTGCGGCGCTACGATCGGGGTGTGTCTACCGTGCAGTTGTGCACTCTAATTTGGTGCATATGTCACGTGGACCCCATTGCCGGATGCCCCACATATCAGCGAAAGGAAGTAGAAAGACATGAGTAACTAGTTAAAGATAAATATATTTTTGACGGAGAGATACTCCCTCTGTAAAGATCTTTTATATCACAACTTTATACATAAGAAAAATCAAGGGGAATATATATAACATATATAATTATAAAAAATAGAGTTTTTTTAACACGGTATAGACGAGTTTGTGATGATGGTGTGCCTACCATCTTGCAATATAGGTCGTCCGATTTATATCTGACAGATAGGAAGGAAACTATGGCAATTTTGCAAAAAGGTACCCACACACCTCTCCACATTTGCAAATAAGCCCTTCCTTCATTCATCCTTTTCTCTCACAAGATAAAATACTCATACAAATGCATCTTGATGTTACGTGCAACGCACGGGCATTATTGGGGTTCAGCTGAGAAATACTCAGACATGCTCATGGTTCTGGACTTTAGGCCATAGGCCTGTGGGCCTGCATGTTTGGGGGCCGATGTGTTCTACCTCCGCGCTTTTCATATTGCAAGCGGTCGGTACGGCACTAGTTTTAGATGCTGTCGCAAGGTGAATACACAAAATTGAATAAAGCACGGCAGCTGTTGGAATGAAGTCAAACGACAGTTCCTAACAAGAAATCAGAGTTGCAGTTCTATCAACAATACTGAGGTACTACTTATACACACAAGACACTTTTTTCACCATGCCAGAGTACTACATGAAAATCTCTCGGAGGATAGATCGGTTCGGCAGTTGCGTGATGCTGCTGAAGAATTTCAAAGTTGATTTGGACCATCTCTCCTTGCCGAGAAAGTTCGATTTTGACATCATCCCCTACCGCAAGATATGATTTAGATTTGAACCTTAACCATCCTTTACAATCAAACATCATGCGACCATCCTTTGTACTTATGGTATACTGAGCAGGTTCATTCACAGCAAGGCTGTGCATGGTAAGAGAAACTTGGCCACGGTCGCCTGAATTGTTGAACGACTACCTCGTTGCTCTAGGAATTCTCTGTTTGCAAACAAGAAGACATACACAAATAGTTATATCAACACAGTGAATCATGTGAAACAACATGGAAAGAAAAAGGAACGAAGCACTTGGGCGGCCAATGCTTACCAAGAAGGTGGACATGTCGGTTTTTGGAAGGACTTTGGTATATGAAGTGCGAACTGCAGCCTAGTCTGTTGCTGGTGCAACTGTTGGTTCCATTGCCGCTGCACGGGCCGGAGCAGATGCAAGTGCAAGTGTTGGTGCAGGTGCCGAAACCGTTGCTGGTGCCCGTGCTGGTGCGACTGGTAGTGCCGCTGCTGCTGCCAGAGATGGTGCTCCTTGTAGAGCTGGTGCCGGTGTCAGAGCAGGTGCCGGTGTCGATGCCCGATCCTCCGGTAGATCAGCCTGATCCGCTAACGCGGTCGGTGCCCAATCCTTAGTTGGATCAGACTGAGCTGCTGCCGCCGTTACTGCAAGAGCAACTGCCAGTGCTCGATCCGTTGCTGAAGGTGGTACCGATGTGCGAGACAGCGGCGATCGTGTCTGATCTGCTATGATCAGCTTTCTAACTTGACTAGGCTCCGTGACTGTGATCCAGTATTTTCTTCATTTCTTTTAAACGCGAGAAGGACTAATTGTGGCGTGTTTGTTAAACAAAACTACAGTTCATCATAGGGATTCAGCTTGTACTCATACAACAGACTGATCCAATTTTTTCCAGTAATATAAGTGATGGAAAGTGCCTTTGTTACTGACACGACATAAGAAGTGAAACCTGCAAAAATATCCATCGTAGAGTAAACCAAACGGTTTATTCTATGATGAATGTCACATGGAAAAACCTGCATCGTAAAATTGCAGCAAAAGAAAGAAAACATGACATTAAATCAATAAGATTTAGACAGTAAATCAACAAGACTTACTTGATGTGACACGAGTGAATCCTTACCAGGAAATCACTATGTTGAAGTACTAAACCGAAGATTGGTCGCCCAACTACACGTGGCATGCAGGGCCCCTGCCTACTCCCACAAGCAGGACAGTCCAAAGGTCATGACAAATCATATGGACTGAACATCCATGGGACTGGAAATCCTGGTGGGTGCGATAAACCCTGCAATGCATACAGATATTGGAGTGTAACCATAATTGATAAACCGTCCTCACAAAAAAGATCATCTGGATACTTCAAAATATACAGACTAAATTGAGTGGACAGACATTAACATAGACTATTCTCAGGACTCATCACACACCAAAAGCGGCAGTACTAAACAATACAAGGTTCACAAACAGAAATCAAGTACTGAACAATAGTACTTACTACAGACAAGTAAAGTTGCACTAATTAAACTCTGTAGACTATTTCTTGCCACCCACCTATGGGATGAACCCCGTATAACTGACTAGGCCATGGACTTCATGAGAGATGTCTACCGGCACCATAACCATCTCCTCAACGTTGGAGAACCTAACAGAGTGGTCTTTCCCATCATAAACATGACGATGAAGACATGCCACATCAGATTTGTCGGGAAGTTTTACAAGAACCACAACCTTTGTAATCGAAGGCACAGCCAGGAAATTGTTGTGGTGAAGTACTGCCTCGAGAACATGGCTGACAACAATGCTACAGCAAAACACTAGTTCAGGACACATGGCGACAAGGACACATCAGCTGGATAGTTTAGCAGTAGAACTCATCCTTAGGTCTTCCAGTTCACATGGCATGACTTTGAGAACTTCATCTCCACCGAGGACCTGGTTCTAATTCAAACAAAAACCAAATATTTTATTACTACCTCCATTCAGAAATATAAGATGATTTTTGATATTTTACTCCATATATGACTACATATACGCATAGAAATGAGTGAATAAAGACACTAGAACATGTCTTCAAAGTCATGAGAGCAAAGGGATTACATGCAATATCCATAACACAAGTTACTGATGCAAATATACCCTCTTCAAAGGTAGCATTGATGTGCATAAAGTAGTTGAAAGTAATCTATAAGAAATCGGTGTCAACCTCTCACATGTTTTGGTCAAAAGAGGAATTTAGAACCGCCATTTGGCACACAAAAATCACATGCAAGATCACACAAAAAGTTGTACTACTAGTACTAGTACTGCGTGTTTGATGAAAAAACACGATCAAGATCGAGAAAAAGATCGTCAAGAAGAGACATTACCTAGACATGCTTAATGAGGGATCCCAGAGAGGGGGGCTTGGACAGGGTGATGGCTTGGAGCTTGTCTGTGGTAGTCTCGGCGGGGTTCTTGCGCTTCTTCGTACCATGAGCCTCGACGGTTTTTGCAAGAGCCATAGACATCACTTCGGCCGGTGCTCCAGCATCGATACAGAAACTGTAAAATAGAAATAAAAAGAAAAGAAACCATAATCACAAACCCAAAAGAAGAACACAGAGGGAGTTATAGGATCAGTCTCGGGGTTGCAAGACCGGGCATTGGCCAGAATCAACACCATTGATGCGCTCACCTTTCCTTCTTTGGGAGAGAAGAACAATGGCAGAAGCAGGTCGGGGTTTTCTTAAAGAAATGAGGAACAAGATGACGGAGAAGCAAGGGTTGGGTAGAGAGGAAGCTGAGAGAGAAGAGTGAAATGATGGTTGCTTCGTCCGTCCAACTTACTGCTAGAAAGGAGGGGGTTTTGTGATTTGACGGCTCATTGGGCATTACTGCGGCGCTTCGATCGGGGTAGTCTACCGTGTAGTTGGGCACTCTACTATGGAGTAATTTAATGCATGGCTGGTGGACCCTGATGATGGCTATCCCACACGTCGAAGAAAGTAAGTAGCAAAGTTCCCGATGGCTATCGAGGAGGATCCAAACGGTAGTGCGAGTCCACTTATTTTTCCGAAGAAAAACTGATTACAGCAAGTGTTTCCACTCTTACGATGGAGGAGTGCGAAACACGGCAGCCACTTGAACATACACAGTGCTCCTACTACTAGGCATGTGTAGTGGTTCATACGTCAGTACTACATAATCTTGTTGCTAGTGTAGTAAGATATGACGATGACAAATGATGTTGTGCGCATGTCAACTATACGAACAGTAATGTAACATAGTACTGCTTTTTTGACTGTCCAGTCGAGAATGAAAGGTGAAATCAATGTCAACAGAACTAGGTCTACAACGCACGGAGAGTACGATGCTATAGTACTCCACGAAACATGAACCATATGAAACACGACGACTTAGTGTTAGGCAGGGTATATGAAGGGTGCATGGGATGGGAGTAAAAGTTCCCTTCTCGACCCACTTGTGGGTGTTTGGCAGAGTGCATGAAGGGTGCATGAGTCCACACTAGTAGGTTGACACAAATACACGAAGAGGGAACAACTATATTGAGATGAGAATGCAACCAAACACACCCACACACTTTGTGCTACAGTGACTGATCTGCACCGTCTGAGTTTGATTCAACGGTCATGTTGCGCCGAGACATGGACATGCCCATGCAGAGGACGCCTAAACACCACCGAAGTCCCTCTGCTTCTCGAGGCGCATGACGTTGTTGATGCAGGGTGCAACGGTCCGCAGAGAACACTCCCGGTCGATGGGAGCCAACTCATCAAAGACGGCGTCCAATGGCACGAATGGATTCTGGTGACAGAGCCCTGAGAGGATTCGCCCGGCAACGGCGACGGTAGCTCGCAACCCCTCCTTGTCCAACTCCACCCCCACCATCGCATGGAGATGGCTCAGCTCCTCGGAGATATAGGTGAAGAAGGAGACCAGGTCAGGAAGCCGCAGCTCGTTGAAGTCGACGGGGTGGCCAAACGAGTTTAGCCCGACGGCCGGCATGGTCGCGCTGGCACGACGGTAGGCATCGCACAGCCGCAACACGTGCATGGCTACTTGGTCCACCAAGTGGCCAAGGCAATCCTGGACCTCTTCACGATCGGCCCGCTTGTGCTCCAGCCGGCTCCCCTGACGGCCTATCGTATCTCCCGCTTTTTGCAGCAATGCCGCTGATGCCTCGAGCATCTTTGTGGTGGACGTCTGCCGCTTTTGAAGATCCGTGAACTCCCGCACATAACGGAGGATCATGTCACTCCTCTCCTCCTTGAGCTCAAAGAGCTCCACGTCCTTAGCCCTGAGCTCCGCATCCTTGGCCTTGAGCTCCTATGTCAGGCGCCTCACCTCAGACTCCGTGATCTGCTGCGCCGCCATGGCACCAGGTTGAAGCAATGGGGAGAGGAAGCAAAAAATTAAAAATCTTGTCGCGCCTGCTCCCGTCAATCAAAAAAATTAAAAATCCTGCCGCGCCTACCGCACCCAACGACTAGAGCAACGCCGCAGTGGATATTTAAATTTACATGCCGGCAAGGAGATAAACAAAGGGTGAAAAAACAAATGTGGCAGCGGTCTAGCTAATCGGTTGCACGAGCCCAACTAGCTAGCCACCGTGCTTCACTAATGTTCTCGGCGGGAAAGGTTGTCTTTCGTGATTTGACGACTCATTTACTTGCTTCGGCTCTACGACCGAGGAGGACCCAGAAAATGCGTGGTATGGCGTCCCACGTCTTAGCAAGGAAGAATATATGTGTGCACCACCCGGCGGGACCCCGAAACCACGCGGTAGGGTGTGCCACATCTCGGCACGGCGGAAAAATGTGCGTGTAAAAATATATGTGGTTAGCTCCGTCTCGACCAGCCACAACGTCTCTTGTTCTAGGCGATTCTTCTATTTTCCAAGCTTTTTTAGTTATAATAACACCATGGCAAGCTAGCGCGGCTCTTCGTGTGTGCCCATGCATCTAAAGGATAGATGATGGAGTGGAGAGAGAGATTGCAGAACTAGGACCCACAAGTAAGGGAGTCAATTGTCATGCATGTATTGACAAGGCACTCCCTCTACTCTACTCAATGTAATACTATATAAATTCAAGTTATGGGACAAAGCCAACAACGGTTGTTGTTTCAAGCTATCGACTTACGCTTTGTAGTCCAGGTTGCCAGTTCGAATCTCGTCTTTCAGATTTGTTAGTTTTAGGTCCAAATTTGATCAATGAAAAGTGGGACCCCCGTGTGTTGTTCCGATATTTCAGTGTAGGACGGTTTTTTGAACAAACATTTTGCGCGGTTAGACAAGTAACGACACGAGTTACACGTATTTTGCGAGTTCACGAACAAAAATGATAGCAGCATAGAATATCACATCCACCCCGCAGCTTACATGCTACGGTGATTCGAGTTTTTACATTGTTGGAACTAAGATTCAATGGCTTGAGGTAGTCTTTGTAATTATGCGCAATTTCAAAACTCTCCAAGGTTTTTTTTACAGATACAACATTTAGGCCTCGTGTGTGCCGCTGCATCTTGGATCCAACGGCTCCCCGTTGCTCATATTAGGTGCTCCCCGTAGCTTAATTAGCCGATATGGTGATACGAGCATCTTGGTCGTATGATCTATGGTCAGATGCCACATGTGTAGTACTTGTACTTTGTGCGCAATTCCCAAACTATCTTAGGTGTTTATTGCAAAAACATTCAAACCTCCTACTATGAGCCATTAGACCTCCGTGCACTCGTATCACCATAGAATCTACGGTGCGGGGCACCTCATATTCTCCCATGCGAGAAAACATCAGGTGCTCTCGCAGCTTGGACGCTATGGTGATACGAGCTTCGAGGTCGTTTCATCTAAGATCCAATGGCATCTGAGCAGTCTTTGTGCTTGTAAGCAATGGCCGAACTCTTTGGGGGCTTTTGTACAAAAAAATATTTGAACCACCGACGAGTTGTTGGGTCACAAATCCAACGGCTCTGAAGAGCTTGTATCACCAAAGCATCTAAGGTGTGGTAGCACATGATATTCTTACATACAGGAGAATATGATGTCCTCCTTCATCTTAGATGCTATGGTGATACGAGCTTCGAGGTCATTGGATATGGGATCCAAGGGCATCTGAGTAGTTTTTGTACAAATTGTGTGCAATTCTCAAACTCATCAAGATTTCCTGTAAAAATATTAAGACATCCTGTGAGCTCCTATATCTCAGATCTACAAGCTCCAAGGAACTCGTATCAGTATATAGCATCTAAGGTGTGGGGGCACATGATATTCTCCCGGGGAGGAGGGGGGTGCAGAACCAGTCGGTGTTTGGGAGGGTGGGGACAAATATAATCTAAACAATCCTAAACACAAATTCACAATTCTATCTCAGGTCGAGGGTTAACCCCCGACAATCTACATAGCTCCGCCTAAACACAACATTTGCATGTACTGTAGCACTAGACTTAATATTCATGTTTTAGTTTCCTGTTCATTTTGAATATTGAATTGAGGACCATGCATGTCTTACATTTTACTCCCTTCGTTCCTAAATATTAGTATTTTTAGAGATTTCAAATGGACTGCCACATATGGATGTATATAGACATATTTTAGAGTGTAGATTCACTCATTTTGCTCTATATGTAGTCACTTGTTGAATTCTCTAAAATACTAATATTTAGGAACAGAAGGAGTATTTTTTAATTCGTGTCATACATGCATGGTTTGGAAAAATAGATGCACTATACTTATTGGATTGTTGTTGTGTTCGTGTGTGTGTGTGTGGTCATATGCTAGATACATACAAAGTTTTCTCACCACCATACCCTTCATCTTTTAAATTTGAATTTGAAATGAAAAACTTACTAGGGATACCATGAAATGTGAAATCCACGTTGAGATCACTATATCACAAACTCACTCTAATTCAAGAACTCATCATAAATCAATTACCACATTGAGATTACTATTTGCAAGGAAAATATGGGCATTGTAATACACATAGATTCATTCGGAAATTTGAAAGATTCATTTCGTATACTCGAATGGTAGGACCCAACGGCGTACCAACTAGACCTTGGCTCATGTTGATCCTCAAAAAAAGAAAAAACCAGGCCCGTGTTGATCCTCAAAAAAAACCAGGCTCGTGTCCTTCTGGTGGCATGCGTGGCATGGACATTAGCCAACCCCAACCAGTCGAGCCTCCACGTTTCGAGTTGAAATATCTGGCGGCCAGAATTCTAGCCCTAGGAAATTCCCCTCATGTCCCCAATCCATAGTGACAACCGATGAACAATGGAGGGATGCTTTAGTAATTAGACAACGTTACAAACCGTGCGGATCACGGTTCAATTCCCTTGGTCGCCGCTACCCAAGGTCACCCATCAATTGCATTGCCTAGTACTACTTATAGTAGTACTACACCAGGATGAGCATAGAATTGAGCCCGTTTGTTCGTGCCTAGTACTTTACTTAATATATCATGCAATGAAATGGTACAGAGGGATTATCATTTTACTCCGCATTTTGTGACGCCCCCGGTTTGACCGTACACTAATCATACACGCAAACGTGTATGATCAAGATCAGGGAATCACGGGAAGATGTCACAACAAAACTCTACAAATAAAATAAGTCATACAAGCATCATATTACAAGCCAGGGGCCCCGAAGGCTCGAATACAAGAGCTCGATCATAGACAAGTTAGCGGAAGCAACAATATCTGAGTACAGACATAAGATAAACAAGTTTGCCTTAAGAAGGCTGGCACAAACGGGGATACAGCCCGAAAGAGGCGCAGGCCTCCTGCCTGGGATCCTCCTAACTACTCCTGGTCGTCGTCAGCAGGCTGCACGTAGTAGTAGGCACCTCCAGTGTAGTAGTAGTCATCATCGACGGTGGCTGGCTTCTGGGCTCCATCGTCTGGTCGCAGCAATCGTGTATAGGAAGGGGGGAAAGGGGGGAGTAAAGCAACCTTGAGTACTCATCCAAAGTACTCGCAAGCAAGGAGCTACACTACATATGTATGCATTGGTATCAAATGGATTAAGGGTATCATATGTGGACTGAACTGCAGAATGCCGGAATAAGAGGGGGATAGCTAGTCCTTTCGAAGACTACGCTTCTGGTAACCTCCATCTTGCAGCAGGAGAAGAGAGTAGATGGTAAGTTCACCAAGTAGCATCGCATAGCATAATCCTAATCGGTGATCCTCCCCTCGTCGCCCTGTGAGAGAGCGATCACCGGTTGTATCTGGCACTTGGAAGGGTGTGTTTTATTAAGTATCCAGTTCTAGTTGTCATAAGGTCAAGGTACAACTCCAAGTAGTCCAGTTACCGAAGATCACGGCTATTCGAATAGATTAACTTCCCTGCAGGGGTGCACCACATTACCCAACACGCTCGATCCCATTTGGCCGGACACACTTTCTTGGGTCATGCCCGGCCTCGGAAGATAAACACATCGCAGCCCTACCTAGGCACAACAGAGAGGTCAGCACACTGGTCTAAATCCTATGGCGCAGGGATCTGGGCCCAACGCCCATTGCACACCTGCACGTTGCGAGGGCGGCCGGAAGCAGAACTAGCCCCCTTAATACAAGAGCAGGCTTACGTTCCAATCCGGCGCGCGCCCCTTAGTCACTGACGTCACGAAGGCTTCGGCTGATACCACGACGTCGAGTGCCCATAACTGTCCCCGCGTAGATGGTTAGTGCGTATAGGCCAGTGGCCAGACTCAGATCAAATACCAAGATCTCGTTAAACGTGTTAAGTATCCGCGAACACCGACCAGGGCCAGGCCCACATCTCTCCTAGGTGGTCTCAACCTGCCCTGTCGCTCCGTCACAAAGTAACAGTCGGGGGCCGTCGGGAACCCAGGCCCACCTCTACCGGGATGGATCCATCTGCCCCTTCAGCCCCCAACTCCGAACAGTACCACAGGTAATGTAACAGTGTAAAGTATATAGCATATGCCCGTGATCACCTCCCGAAGTGATCACGGCCCAGTATTATAGCATGGCAGACGGACAAGAGTGTAGGGCCACTGATGGAACACTAGCATCCTATACTAAGCAGTAGGATAGCAGGTAAAGGTAACAACAGTAGTAGCAAGGACAGGCTATGCAGCAGTATAGGATTAACTGAAAGCAATAACATGCTACACTACTCTAATCCAAGCAGTATAGAGAAGAATAGGCAATATCTGGTGATCAAGGGGGGGCTTGCCTGGTTGCTCTGGCAAGAGAGAGGGGTCGTCAACACCATAGTCGTACTGGGTAGCAGCGGCGTCGGTCTCGGTGTCTAGCGAGAGAAGAGGGGGGAAGAAACAATAAATATTGAGCAAATAGATGCATAGCAATGCATGACATGACAAGTAGCAATGCTAGGGGTGCCCTAACGCGGTAAGGGGTGGTACCAGTGAAGGGGGGAAACATCCGGGAAAATATCCCCGGTGTTTCGCGTTTTCGGGGAAAAATGAACCGAATGGGGCAAGTTGTGTGTTTGCAATGCTAGGGATGCGTGGCGGACGAACGGGGTGCGTATTCGGATTCGTCTCATCGTTCTGCGCAACTTTCATGTACAAAGTTTTTCCATTCGAGCTACGGTTTATTTTATATTAATTTTAAAATATTTAAATCATTTTTAGGATTTATTTAATTAATTAAATCAACATTATCCAGAATAGTGTCTGCTGACGTCATCATGATGTCAGCAGTTGACCTGGTCAACCTGACACGTGGGTCCCGTTCATCATACTCTGTTTAAT
>NC_053027.1:554694304-554741075 GCF_003073215.2 Triticum urartu | reverse complement strand
CAAAGGTTGACTGGGTCAAACCTGGCAGGTGGGACCCGTTCGTCATTGACTGCCTATCTAACTAACAGATTAGTTAGATTAGTTAGCTAATTAGATTATTCTAACACTGGTTAATTAAGTTAATTTAATTAATTCATTAATTATTTAATTAATCTTTTTAATCCTTCTAAAAAAATCGTTTTGGGGCTGGGCCCATTCGGTCAGTGGCCCAGGGCCATTGCGGGTGTGCGGGCGATGCGGTTACGGGCGTGCGGCGCTGGGTGCGGGCGCCCATCGAGGGCGAGGGCGAGGCCGTGGCCTCAGCTGGGCACGCTCGCGTAGCAGGGGGGGCTCGGCCAGGGCGGTGGCGTGGTGGCCGGCAGGTTGGCCGCGGGGCAGATGCGGGCCGCCGCCAGCAAGGTCAGGCGGAGGCGGGTGCGGCCAGGGGGCAGCACGGGCGCGTGGCCACGCACGGGCGAGGGGCGACGGCGAGTGAGCGTGTGCGCGTGCGGAGCATGGCGACCGCGACGACGGGGAGAGAGGGAGAGGCCAGGGGGGTGCTCACGGCGCGGAGTAGGGTTCGGGGCAGCGGGCTCGGCGGAGGTCGGGGAGGTCCGACGAGGGAGAGGATGAGGACGAAGTCGGCGGTGGTGGCGCGGGCTCCGGGCGGCGGTGTCCAATCGGCGAGGGGCAGTGCGGATCGATCTGGCGGCTTCGGGGATGGTGACGGGGCGAGGCGACGTAGCAGTGGCGCAGCAGTGGCGGTGTCGATAGCTTGGGCGAGGGGGACCCGGTGGAGGGGCGCCCTGCAGCCACGGCGGACGCCATGGCCGCAAGGAGGAGGGCTCTGGTGTGAGCTCCTCTGCTCGTCGCGGGTGCAAGGTTGTTGGCTATTGCGGTCGCACTGGCCGGCAGCTTGACGAGGAGGCTCGGGCGCGCTTGGAGACGAACGGAAGGTGGAGGAGAAGACCAGGGGTGGTGGTTGCCTTGCCGGCGAACAACAGCTGCGACCCGCCAGGGGAGAGGTGCGGGGAAGCGGGGGAGGAGAGGAGAGATTGCCAGGGGGGTATGAGGCGCCTCGCCTCTGGTCTAGGTGTGCGGCGGCGCGAGGGAGATGGAGAGGGATCGAGCGAGAGGAGTGGGGCTCGAGTGGGTAAGGCTGGCTGCGGGCTAGGTTAAGGAGGGGAGCCGGGCTGGGCCTAGTTGTTTGTTAGATGGGCCAAGAGCCCAGTAGATTAGTTAGTTTAGTTTTTTTAAATATATTTACTATTTTCGTTAATCCTATATTGCATTATATTTTAAGTCTAAATGGTCTTTGTTAAATGAGAGACTTGTCATAAAAGTACTTTGCAATATTATGGGGTTGTCCGCTAGGCTTGGGGGCAATTAAAAAAATGTCTAGCCTTTTGTTAATTCTTGAAAAAGCCAAAACTAGAGCTATTGGCCCTGTTTTATTTAGGTTAGGAGCATCTACTTACTTCCACAGACTTTTGTTCTTATATGACAGTTAGTTGGTGAATTTTTGCAACCCTGCGAACATTTTTATTTTATCATTTTAAGAAATAATAGTTTGACTTCATTTTTAAAATTGAATCTGAATTCGGTTTGGATCAAAGTGAGGTTTAGTAAGTTAATCGTGATGACATGGCACCATTTGTGTGTGGTTACTGTAGCTTAACTACCGGGGTGTTACAAATCTCCTCCACTACAAGAAATCTCGTCCCGAGATTTAAGAGGTAGAGAAGGGGGGGGAGGTCTAGTTACGGAATGCTAACGGATCTCCTCGCTCTTGGTTCCTCTTCTCGAAGTGGGCGATCCATCATACTGATGTCTTCCCTTTTGTGCCCCAACTCATCACGATGAAGTCGGCATCTTTTCTTCGGGGGGTTCCATCGTACTTACGAAAGAATAAAGGGGTATTCCGGGAGAACGAACCTGTACAAGGTTGACTATCTGGTCGATAACATCGGGGACGGTGGCAGAAAGTAACTCTCGAATTGAAAATTAAGAAAATATCGAGAGCAAAGTAATGAGGTTTCATGGGATGTTTCGAGCGAGCAGGCAACCGTTCGATGCCAGAAACAGGGCTCGAAAGGGGCTCAAAGCAATGGGAATAAGTGTTGCGTCTGATACCAGAATAGATCTCTAAGCAGGTGGCCCGTGAAGTACATATGAAGTCAAGCGCGAGGAATAACTTTGACAATAGGTTATACAGGAGAGTCAGGTTTCAATCCTGTGGAACTGTGGGTTATGGGCCCACCACGTGGTTAAAGTAGGAAGGGCATTGACATCTTGCACGGCCATGATAGCATGGCACGTCAGTGAATAACCGGTCAGTTATGTTGGTAGCATCATTGGTACCAAGGGCGAGGGACAAAGAGAACCATTTTCCTGCTCGTTGAACGAGGCAGACCATTAGGCAAAGTTCTCGTCCATCGGTGGATACCAGAATGTCATCAACAATAGTAACAGGGTCTTACTGACAGAGTTATACACCGAGGTGTTTACATAAGCAGGAGAATATTCCTGCTTAGATCGTATAGATCACAAGAAACGTTAAACCAACCAATGGAAGGGAAAATATGATTATTAGATTAAACAGGACAATGGAAAGGAAATTGTGTTTAAACACATATTTCAAGGGTATATCCTACCCAAGGACAAGCAGAGCATGATATCCAGGATAGCATATAACATAGAAAGGCTATTTAGGTAAGGGAGAGAAATTTCATGACATTACCCATACAGCGGTGTTTGGGTAATTTAGCAGGAAACATTTAGCATTGGCTTCAAATGTCCTTGTTGACAATCGGAGTACCACAAACATGCTTCGAGATAGCATTACATGGTCTTCAAGCAAAGGTCAGACTTTGGATACTCAATGGATTCATCAGGAACAACTTATAGAATAAGTCTTTCAATTTCCTCATGGAAGAATGCTTAACATTGCTAAAAGGGAGAACTATGACAATAGGCCCTCCAGCCAGGTGTGCTAGGCATGCCATCACCTTACTGGGTCTCATAAAGACCAATGTTATAACTCTTGAAAATATGTTCCAACCATCATATCTGACCGAGATTCAGATCTGATTGGTGTCAGGATACCTCTGACTTAGGATGCCAGAGAAGAAAAGGTGCAACACAAATTGAACATGGCAATGTAAGATTCTCAAGAAATGAACTATGGGAGCGAGTTCTGAAACCAGAGTTCATCATTAAACCAAGGAGAGGATGAGGGGGTGGCTGATGAACTCAGCGACAGTTCCTCGAGACTTCCAAAAGAGGGGTTTCCACAATTATGTGAACAAGGAGATAACATTAGTTAGATCAAATGATATTATGATGTATGCTCGAGGAAATCAGACACAATAAAAAATTGGTTGAAAGGTGCACCCGACATATGGGCTTAGGTAGCACGATCAGTGTTAGAATGGTGATTCAATTATCGGAAGACTTAGAATGAAACTATCGCCCATTCACTTCAAATCAATAGGGTTGCTTAGAAGTTTTGAATTCACACGTCATAGCTCAATTGTCGGTATTCCGGTCAAAAACAATACGGGGACCAAGGAATGTACGGAGATGGCGAGAAGTATTATCATACCAAGAATTTTTAAGAGGTGGTGAAATTCTCACAACATTCTTGACATAAAAGATGGAAATACTCCAAGGTAAAGGAGAACAAATGCTGGATAGCAAGGATCTCAAGGTATAACACAAAACACGAACAAGTTTGTGTTGAACGGGAGGCAATCGAGTGGTCGATGATAACACAAATCATCGAGGGCAAGGATGGTATTTCTCATCAGGAATTCAATTGATATCCTTGAGGAGCTCGAAATGTTGATGATGATCATGACGATTTCTGTCGAGAGGTTTCATGGAGATGTAATCGGTCGGCGATGACATCAAGTCAAACGAATGATGAAGCGAAAGGTTATTGGAACCATGGGTACGACACAAACTTGAAATCAAGTTTGTTGTTTGAGGTGAAACGATAAAACAAGGAAGATCGACATAAGCTTAGCCCATCGTCGAAATTGTGCTCCAGAAAGAAGGACCAGGTAGCACAGTTAAAACTTGGCACGATAATGATATAGCCGAGTAGGCTCGGAATGACGTGATCGAGTTCAGACTCGTAAGTAATCAAGGTTACCAAGAGTTGTTGAATCGTAGTGCAGACTCAATTCAGTTGTCGGTGTCCTTGAGGGGTTCTAACAACTGAGAACCCGTTGGAAAAATGGAATCGGCAAGAATATTAGTTGATGAAGAACTCATAAGAAGTTATGTATCCCGTGGTATCCTCGAGATACCAGGGGGTAATACTCGACGATAGATCAAAGTAGAGGTTGGACTGGGGTATTGCTCTGCAGAAGACAAGTGCTTAAACTTGCACGAGAAATGGTACCTAAAAGAGAACATGGTCGAAACCATGATTGCAAAAGGCCAGATCCCAGATATAATATGAACTTATACCAAGGGAGTAGTTAATTTAAGAGAAGCTTTAATAATAAGATCTACATTGTGTCCATGGGCATGAACACAAAGTTCAAGGTCGACTCCCACTTCTTCAATGCATAACCTTACATTTACCTCCCCTTTTCAAAGTTGTAGTGTTGAAAAGTTATCTGACGAAGCGTCAGCAGGGTATAACCCGCATAACTTTCGAGGTCACGCAAATTAAGGAAGGCACAGGTTCAACCCGTCAAGGTATCGTGGGAACATATACCACAAGCTTTGAGAGTAAATATTACCAGCTCGAAAGCAGAGCATGGTTGGCAAAAGGAGAGGATACAAATTACCAAAGGCATTATGTATCGGAGAAAGAACTCACAAGGTGATTAATTATGAAGGACATTGTCGGATAATAATCCAACAGTGGATATGGTGATCCACAATGGAGCTGATGTGAGTATCGATACCCAATCAGAGGAAGAAAGAATGCAAATGCATCGTTTTACAGAACATCTGAATAATTCAACGTTTAAATAACAAAGGATTTATGATTTTCAAATCAAGGGATCAGGAGCAAACGCTCTGATCAAGGACGGACAAGTTGAATAGACTTAGGGGTACAATCGATGGCAATCTGATTGGCCGAGGACCAGCTCACGTTTTAAATGACATCTGAGCTGGAAGGATGAATTCTATGATCTGAGTGAGGATTGCGAGCATTCGCAACATATTGAGTCAATGGACTCAAAATGATATTGACAAAGGTTGCCAATAAGATTACTATACTTATGGGATTAACCATAATGCAAGCAAGCAAGAATTTCAGGAGCAATAGGTTGCTCAGGATTTTCGGAAGACCGAATGGTATTTCGAAGAATTTTGTGAACTGCATGAATATCTGGGGATGAGCGGATACTCGATAAATGTGAGTAATTATCCGTAGTGGTATGCATGTGGCAAAGAACTTCAAGGCAGTAGGCACAAAGTATTCTCGGGGTATCTTATAATAACAAGATCGACTGGGAATAAAAGTAAGCACGACAGTTCTAAATACTTACCCATAGGGATATTTTGGTGGTAGGGAATTGCAAAAGCAATGGCATAAGGTTTTGGGAGAACATCGGAGAGTATTGTCAGAACCTTCTGTTGAAGCAGTCGATCATCTATAATGAAGGGGCTCTTCGGCAGGAAGTGGTAACAAGATCCTAATGTTAGATTTAGAAAAATTCATTTAACCTGAATAGAAGAGAGTTCAGAGTCCCAGAGTAAGGATCGAGGAGTAAAAGATCCTAATACCACCCAGATGGCGACATGGGCCCGTAAGCCGCACAACCATGTTAGTAAAAGTTTTTCAATGACTAGGCTCGACTTCGGCCAAGGAGTTGGAAAGGGGGATTCCTACAGGCAGTCGGCTCTGATACCAACTTGTGACGCCCCCGATTTAATCGTACACTAATCATACACGCAAACGTGTACGATCAAGATCAGGGACTCACGGGAAGATATCACAACACAACTCTACAAATAAAATAAGTCATACAAGCATCATATTACAAGCCAGGGGCCTCGAGGGCTCGAATACAAGAGCTCGATCATAGACGAGTCAGCGGAAGCAACAATATCTGAGTACAGACATAAGTTAAACAAGTTTGCCTTAAGAAGGCTAGCACAAACTGGGATACAGATCGAAAGAGGCGCAGGCCTCCTGCCTGGGATCCTCCTAAACTACTCCTAGTCGTCGTCAGCGGGCAGCACGTAGTAGGCACCTCCGGTGTAGTAGGAGTCGTCATCGACGGTGGCGTCTGGCTCCTGGGCTCCAACATCTGGTTGCGACAACCAGGTAGAAGGGATAGGGGGGAAAGAGGGAGAAAGCAACCGTGAGTACTCATCCAAAGTACTCGCAAGCAAGGAGCTATACTACATATGTATGCATTGGTATCAAATGGAATAAGGGTATCATATGTGGACTGAACTGCAGAAAGCCGGAATAAGGGGGGGGGGTAGCTAGTCCTTTCGAAGACTACGCTTCTGGCAGCCTCCGTCTTGCAGCATGTAGAAGAGAGTAGACTGAAGTCCTCCAAGTAGCATCGCATAGCATAATCCTAACCGATGATCCTCCCCTCGTCGCCCTGTGAGAAAGCGATCACCGGTTGTATCTGGCACTTGGAAGTTGTGTTTTATTAAGTATCCGGTTCTAGTTGTCATAAGGTCAAGGTACAACTCCAAATCGTCCTGTTACCGAAGATCACGGCTATTTGAATAGATTAACTTCCCTGCAGGGGTGCACCACATAACCCAACACGCTCGATCCCATTTGGCCGGACACACTTTTCTGGGTCATGCCCGGCCTCGGAAGATCAACACGTCGCAGCCCCACCTAGACCAACAGAGAGGTCAGCACGCCGGTCTAAACCTAAGCGCCCAGGGGTCTGGGCCCATCGCCCTTAGCACACCTGCACGTTGCGTGGGCGGCCGGAAGCAGACCTAGCCTAGTAGGCGTTCCGGTCCAATCTAGCGCGCGCCGCTCCATTGCTGACGTCACGAAGGCTTCGGCTGATACCACGACGTCGAGTGCCCATAACTGTCCCCGCGTAGATGGTTAGTGCGTATAAGCCAGTGGCCAGACTCAGATCAAATACCAAGATCTCGTTAAACGTGTTAAGTATCTGCGAACGCCGACCAGGGCTAGGCCCACCTCTCTCCTAGGTGGTCTCAACCTGCCCTGTCGCTCCGCCTCAAAGTAACAGTCGGGGGCCGTCGGGAACCCAGGCCCACCTCTACCGGGATGGAGCCACCTGCCCCTTCATCCCCCATCTCCGAACAGTATCACAGGTAAGGTAACTGTGTATATGCCCGTGATCACCTCCCGAAGTGATCACGGCCCAGTAGTATAGCATGGCAGACGGACAAGAGTGTAGGGCCACTGATGGAACACTAGCATCCTATACTAAGCAGTAGGATAGCAGGTAATGGTAACAACAGTAGTAGCAAGGGCAGGCTATGCATCAGGATAGGAATAACGGAAAGCAGTAACATGCTACACTACTCTAATGCAAGCAGTATAGAGAAGAGTAGGCGATATCTGGTGATCAAAGGGGGGGCTTGCCTGGTTGCTCTGGCAAGAGAGAGGGGTCGTCGATGTAGTCGTACTGGGTAGCAGCGGCGTCGGTCTCGGTGTCTAGCGGAAGAAGAGGGGGAAGAAACAATAAATATAATGCAAACAATTGCATGACGATGCATGACATTATAAAGCGTGATGCTAGGTGTGCCCTAACGCGGTACGAGGTGGTACCGGTGAAGGGGGGAAACATCCGGGAAATTATCCCCGGCGTTTCGCGTTTTCGGACAGACGAACCGGAGGGGGAAAGTTGCGTGTTCTCTATGCTAGGGATGCGTGGCGGATAAACGGGCTGCGTATTCAAATTCGCCTCGTCGTTCTGAGCAACTTTCATGTAGAAAGTATTTTCATCCGAGCTACGGATTATTTTATATTAATTTTTAAATATTTCAAATCATTTTCTAGAAATTTGCATAATTAAATTAATTTAGAAATTGCAATTATGATGTCAGCGTGACATCAGCATGATGTCAGCAGAACCAAAGGTTGACTGGGTCAAACCTGGCAGGTGGGACCCGTTCGTCATTGACTGCCTATCTAACTAACAGATTAGTTAGATTAGTTAGCTAATTAGATTATTCTAACACTGGTTAATTAAGTTAATTTAATTAATTCGTTAATTATTTAATTAATCTTTTTAATCCTTCAAAAAAAATCGTTTTGGGGCTGGGCCCATTCGGTCAGTGGCCCAGGGCCATTGCGGGTGTGCGGGCGATGCGGTTACGGGCGTGCGGCGCTGGGTGCGGGCGCCCATCGAGGGCGAGGGCGAGGCCGTGGCCTCGCTGGGCACGCTCGCGTAGCAGGGGGGCTCGGCCAGGGCGGTGGCGTGGTGGCCGGCAGGTTGGCCGCGGGGCAGATGCGGGCTGCCGCCAGCAAGGTCAGGCGGAGGCGGGTGCGGCCAGGGGGCAGCGCGGGCGCGTGGCCACGTACGGGCGAGGGGCGACGGCGAGTGAGCGTGTGCGCGTGCGGAGCACGGCGACCGCGACGACGTGGAGAGAGGGAGAGGCCAGGGGGGTGCTCACGGCGCGGAGTAGGGTTCGGGGCAGCGGGCTCGGCGGAGGTCGGGGAGGTCCGACGAGGGAGAGGATGAGGACGAAGTCGGTGGTGGTGGCGCGGGCTCTGGGTGGCGGTGTCCAATCGGCGAGGGGCGGCGCGGATCGATCTGGCGGCTTCGGGGATGGTGACGGGGCGAGGAGACGTAGCAATGGTGCGGCAGTGGCGGTGTCGATAGCTTGGGCGAGGGGGACCCGGTGGAGGGGCGCCCTGCAGCCACGGCGGACGCCATGGCCGCAAGGAGGAGGGCTCTGGTGTGAGCTCCTCTGCTCGTCGCGGGTGCAAGGTTGTTGGCTATTGCGGTCGCACTGGCCGGCAGCTTGACGAGGAGGCTCAGGCGCGCTTGGAGACGAACGGAAGGTGGAGGAGAAGACCAGGGGTGGTGGTTGCCTTGCCGGCGAACAACAGCTGCGACCCGCCAGGGGAGAGGTGCGGGGAAGCGGGGGAGGAGAGGAGAGATTGCCAGGGGGGTATGAGGCGCCTTGCCTCTGGTCTAGGTGTGCGGCGGCGTGAGGGAGATGGAGAGGGATCGAGCGAGAGGAGTGGGGGTCGAGTGGGTAAGGCTGGCTGCGGGCTAGGTTAAGGAGGGGAGCCGGGCTGGGCCTAGTTGTTTGTTAGATGGGCCAAGAGCCCAGTAGATTAGTTAGTTTAGTTTTTTTAAATATATTTACTATTTTCATTAATCCTATATTGCATTATATTTTAAGTCTAAATGGTCTTTGTTAAATGAGAGACTTGTCATAAAAGTACTTTGCAATATTATGGGGTTGTCCGCTAGGCTTGGGGGCAATTAAAAAAAATGTCTAGCCTTTTGTTAATTCTTGAAAAAGCCAAAACTAGAGCTATTGGCCCTGTTTTATTTAGGTTAGGAGCATCTACTTACTTCCACAGACTTTTGTTCTTATATGACAATTAGTTGGTGAATTTTTGCAACCCTGCGAACATTTTTATTTTATCATTTTAAGAAATAATAATTTGACTTCATTTTTAAAATTGAATCTGAATTCGGTTTGGATCAAAGTGAGGTTTAGTAAGTTAATCACGATGACATGGCACCATTTGTGTGTGGTTACTGTAGCTTAACTACCGGGGTGTTACAGGAAACTAAGGGATATTAAGGCCTCTTTTTAATAGAGAACTGGAACAAAGCATTAACACATAGTGAATACATGAACTCCTCAAACTACGGTCATAACTGGGAGTGGGCCCGGTTGTTGTCACTCCGGGGTTGCCGGATCATAACCGTAGTAGGTGACTATAACTTGCAAGATCGGATCTAAAACATGGATATAATGATGAATTCATAAACGGTTCATATCTGAAATCATGGCACCCGGGCCCAAAGTGACAAGCATTAAGCATAGTGATACATCTCCAACGTATCTATAATTTTTGATTTCTCCATGCTATATTACCTACTGTTTTGGACTATATTGGGATTTATTTTCCACTTTTATATTATTTTTGGACTAACCTATTAACCGGAGGCCCAACCCAGAATTGATGTTTTTTGCCTATTTCAGTGTTTCGGAGAAACAGAATATCAAACGGAGTCCAAACGGAATGAAACCTTCGGGAACGCGATTTTCTCATCAGATAAGACCCAGGAGACTTGGACCCTCCGTCAGGAAAGCCACGAGGCGGTCACGAGGGTGGAGGGCGCCGCCCTAGGGCGCGCCCCCTGCCTCGTGGGCCCCTCGAAGCTCCACCGACGTACTCCTTCCTCCTATATATATCCATGTACCCCCAAACGATCAGATACGGAGCCAAAAACCTAATTACACCGCCGCAACTTTCTATATCCACGAGATACCATCTTGGGGCCTGTTCCGGAGCTCCGCCGGAGGGGGCATCGATCACGGAGGGCTTCTACATCATCATCCAAGCCTCTCCAATTAAGTGTGAGTAGTTTACTTCAGACCTATGGGTCCATAGTTAGTAGCTAGATGGCTTCTTCTCTCTTTTTGGATCTCAATACAATGTTCTCTCCCTCTCTCGTGGAGATCTATTCGATGTAATCTTCTTTTTGCGATGTGTCTGTTGAGATCGATGAATTGTGGGTTTATGATCCAGTCTATCTATGAATAATATTTGAATCTTCTCTGAATTCTTTTAAGTATGATTTGTTATCTTTGCAAGTCTCTTCGAATTATCAGTTTGGTTTGGCCTACTAGATTGGTTGTTCTTGCCATGGGAGAAGTGCTTAGCTTTGGGTTCGATCTTGCGGTGTCCTTTCCTAGTGACAAAAGGGGCAGCAAGGCACGTATTGTATCGTTGCCATCGAGGATAACAAGATGGGGTTTTTATCATATTGCATGAAACTATCCCTCTACATCATGTTACTCTGTTTTTAACTTAATACTCTAGATGCATGCTGGATAGCGGTCGATGAGTGGAGTAATAGTAGTAGATGCAGGCAGGAGTCGGTCTACTTGTCTCGGATGTGATGGCTATATACATGATCATACCTAGATATTCTCATAACTATGCTCAATTCTGTCAATTGCTCAACAGTAATTTGTTCACCCACCGTAGAATACTTATGATCTTGAGAGAAGCCACTAGTGAAACCTATGGCCCCCGAGTCTCTTTCTCATCATATCAATCTCCATCACTTTATTATTGCTTTGCTTTTACTTTTCCTTTTAGTTTTTACTTTGCATCTCTATACCAAAAATATTATTTATCATCTCTATCAGATTTCACTTTCGTAAGTGACCGTGAAGGGATTGACAACCCCTAAGCGTGTTGGTTGCATTGAGCTATTGTTTTTGTGTAGGTACAAGGGACTCGAGCGTAGCCTCCTACTGGATTGATACCTTGGTTCTCAAAAACTGAGGGAAATACTTACGCTACTTTGCTGCATCATCCTCTCCACTTCAGGGAAATCCAACGCAGTGCTCAAGAGGTAGCACATAGCAAAGTCACAGCAACATCAATCTAAGAACATAGTGGATACTAGGGATCGGGCCCTAACAAAACTAACTCAATTACATGATGAATCTCATCCAACTCCTCACCGACCAGCGAGCCTACGAAGGAATTACTCACTCCCGGTGGGGAGCATCATGGAATTGGCGATGGAGAAGGGTTGGTGATGACGAAGAACGAAGACCCCCCTCTCCAGAGCCCCAAACAGACTCCAGATCTGCCCTCCTGAGGAAGAACAGGTCTTGGCGGCGGCTCCGTCTCGTGGATCGCGATAATTCTTTTTCCCTGATTTTTTTCTGGAATAATGTGATTTTATAGTATCACGGGGGTCATCAGCGGGGCCACCAGGTGGGTACAACCCACCTGGGCGTGCCAGGAGAGGGGGCGCGCCCTGGTGGGTTGTGCCCACCCAGGGGCCCCTCTCTGGTGGGTCTTGGCTCCAGAAATTCTTATTATTGGTATGAAAAATCCTCGCAAAGTTTCGTTCCATTTCGAGAACTTTTATTTCTGCACAAAACAACACCATGGTAGTTCTGCTGAAAACAGCGTTAGTGTTGGGGAACGCAGTATTTCAAAAAAATTCCTACGATCACACAAGATCTATCTAGGAGATGCATAGCAACGAGAGGGGGAGAGTATGTCTACGTACCCTCGTAGACCGAAAGCGGAAGCATTATGAAACACGGTTGATGTAATCGAATGCCTTCGCGATCCAACCAATCAAGTACCGAACACACGGCACCTCCGCGATCTGCACATGTTCAGCTCAGTGACGTCCCTCGTACTCTTGATCCAGTTGAGGCTGAGGGAGAGTTTTGTCAGCACGACAGTGTGATGATGGTGATGATGAAGTTACCGACGCAGGGCTTCGCCTAAGCACTACAACGATATGACTGAGGTGGAATTCTGTGGAGGGGGGCACCGCACACGGCTAAACAATCAACTTGTGTGTTCTAGGGTGCCCCCCTACCCTCGTATATAAAGGAGCAAGGGGGAGGCCGGCCGGCCCTCATAGGCGCGCCAAGGGGGAGGAATCCTCCTTTTAGTAGGAGTAGCCCTCCCCCCTTTCCTAGTCCTACTAGGAGAAGAAGGAAGGGGGGAAGAGAAGGAAGGAGGGCGCGCCGCCCCTCCCCCTAGTCTAATCGGACTAGGCCCATGGCGGGGAGGCCAGCCCTTTGCAGCCCCTGTCTCTCTCCCCTAGGCCCAATAAGGCCCATCACTTCTCCGGTGGTTCCGATAACCCTTCCGGCACTCCGATATATATCCGGTGACCCCCAGAACTCATCTGGTGTCCGAATATAGTCATCCAATATATCAATCTTTATGTCTCAACCATTTCGAGACTCCTCGTCATGTCTGTGATCACATCCGGGACTCCGAACAACCTTCGGTACATCAAAACACATAAACTCATAATACCGATCGTCATCGAACGTTAAGCGTGCGAATCCTACGGGTTCGAGAACTATGTAGACATGACCGAGACTCACTTCCGGTCAATAACCAATAGCGGAACCTGGATGCTCATATTGGCTCCTACATATTATACGAAGATCTTTATCGGTCAAACTGCATAACAACATACATTGTTCCCTTTGTCATCGGTATGTTACTTGCCCGAGATTCGATCGTTGGTATCATCATACCTAGTTCAATCTCGTTACCGGCAAGTCTCTTTACTCGTTCCGTAATTCAACATCCCACAACTAACTCATTAGTCACATTGCTTACAAGGCTTATAGTGATGTGCATAATCGAGAGGGCCCAGAGATACCTCACCGACAATCGAAGTGACAAATCCTAATCTTGATCTATGCCAACTCAACAAACACCATCGTAAACACCTATAGAGCATCTTTATAATCACCCAGTTACGTTGTGACGTTTGGTAGCACACTAAGTGTTCCTCCGGCATTCGGGAGTTGCATAATCTCATAGTCATAGGAACATGTATAAGTTATGGAGAAAGCAATAGCAATAAACTAAACGATCATAGTGCTAAGCTAACGGATGGGTCAAGTCAATCACATCATTCTCTAATGATGTGATCCCGTTCATCAAATGACAACTCATGTCTATGGCTAGGAAACTTAACCATCTTTGATTAATGAGCTAGTCAAGTAGAGGCATACTAGTGACACTCTGTTTGTCTATGTATTCACACATGTACTAAGTTTCCGGTTAATACAATTCTAGCATGAATAATAAACAATTATCATGATATAAGGAAATATAAATAACAATTTTATTATTACCTCTAGGGCATATTTCCTTCAGTCTCCCACTTGCACTAGAGTCAACAATCTAGATTACATTGTAATGATTCTAACACCCATGGAGTCTTGGTGTTGATCATGTTTTGCTCGTGAGAGAGGCTTAGTCAACAGGCCTGCAACATTCATATCCGTATGTATCTTGCAAATCTCTATGTCTCCCTGCTTGACTTGATCGCAGATGGAATTGAAGTGTCTCTTGATGTGCTTGGTTCTCTTGTGAAATCTGGTTTCCTTTGCCAAGGCAATGGTACCAGTATTGTCACAAAAGATTTTCATTGGAACTGATGCACTAGGTATGACACCTAGATTGGATATGAACTCCTTCATCCAGACTCCTTGATTTGCTGCTTCTGAAGTAGCTATGTATTCCGCTTCACACATAGATCCCGCCACGACGCTTTGCTTAGAACTGCACCAACTGACAGCTCCACCATTCAATAAAAATACGTATCCGGTTTGTCACTTAGAGTCATCTGGATCAGTGTAAAATCTTGCATTGACATAACCATTTACGACGAGCTCTTTGTCACCTCCATAAATGGGAAACATATCCTTAGTCCTTTTCAGGAATTTCAGGATATTCTTGACCACTATCAGTGATCCATTCCTGGATTACTTTGGTACCTCCCTGCTAAACTAATAGCATGGCACACATCAGGTCTAGGACACAACATTGCATACATGATAGAACCTATGGCTGAAGCATAGGGAATGACTTTCATTTTCTCTCTATCTTCTGCAGTGGTCGAGCATTGAGTCTGACTCAACTTCACACCTTGTAACACACGCAAGAACCCTTTCTTTGCTTGATCCATTTTGAACTTCAATACTTTATCAAGGTATGTGCTTTGTGAAAGTCCAATTAAGCGTCTTGATCTATCTCTATAGATCTTGATGCCCAATATATAAGAAGCTTCACCCATGTCTTTCATTGAAAAAATCTTATTCAAGTATCCTTTTATGCTATTCAGAAATTCAGTATCATTTCTGATCAACAATATGTCATCCACATATAATATCAGAAATGCTACAGTGCTCCCACTCACTTTCTTGTAAATACAGGCTTCTCCAAAAGTCTGTATAAAACCATATGCTTTGATCACACTACCAAAGCGTATATTCCAACTCCGAGAGGCTTGCACCAGTCCATAAATGGATCGCTGGAGCTTGCACACTTTGTTAGCACCTTTTGGATCGACAAAACCTTCTGGTTGCATCATATGCAACTCTTGTTTAAGATATCCATTAAGGAATGCAGTTTTGACATCCATTTGCCAAATTTCATAATCATAAAATGCGGCAATTGCTACCATGATTCAGACGGACTTAAGCATCGCTACAGGTGAGAAGGTCTCATCATAGTCAACTCCTTGAACTTGTCGAAAACCTTTCGCAACAAGTCGAGCTTTGTAGACAGTAATGTTACCGTCACCGTCAGTCTTCTTCTTGAAGATCCATTTATTCTCTATGGCTTTCCGATCATCGGGCAAGTTTACCAAATTCCACACTTTGTTTTCATACATGGATCCCATCTCAGATTTCATGGCCTCAAGCCATTTTGCGGAATCTGGGCTTATCATCGCTTCCTCATAGTTCGTAGGTTCGTCATGGTCAAGTAACATGACCTCCAGAACAGGATTACCATACCACTTTGGTGCGGATCTTACTCTGGTTGACCTACGAGGTTCGGTAGTAACTTGATCAGAAGTTTCATGATCATCATCATTAGCTTCGTCACTTACTGGTGTAGGAATAACTGGAACTAATTCTTGTGATGAACTACTTTCCAATAAGGGAGCAAGTACAATTACCTCATCAAGTTCTACTTTCCTCCCACTCACTTCTTTGGAGAGAAACTCCTTCTCTAGAAAGGATCCATTCTTAGCAAAGAATATCTTGCCTTCGGATCTATGACAGAAGGTGTACCCAACAGTCTCCTTTGGGTATCCTATGAAGACACATTTTCTGATTTGGGTTCGAGCTTATCAGGTTGAAGTTTTTCACATAAGCATTGCAGCCCCAAACTTTAAGAAATGACAACTTGGGTTTCTTGCCAAACCACAGTTCATAAGGTGTCGTCTCAACGGATTTCGATGGTGCCCTATTTAACATGAATGCAGTCGTCTCTAAAGCATAACCCCAAAACGATAGTGGTAGATCAGTAAGAGGCATCATAGATCGCACCATATCTAATAAAGTGCGGTTACGATGTTCGGACACACCATTACGTTGTGGTGTTCCAGGTGGCGTGAGTTGCGAAACTATTCCGCATTGTTTCAAATGAAGACCAAACTCGTAACTCAAATATTCTCCTCCATGATCAGATCGTAGAAACTTAATTTTCTTGTTACGATGATTTTTCACTTCACTCTGAAATTCTTTCAGCTTTTCAAATGTTTCAGACTTATGTTTCATCAAGTAGATATACTCATATATGCTCAAATCATCTGTGAAGGTCAGAAAATAACGATACCCGCCACGAGCATCAACACTCACCGGACCGCATACATTAGTATGTATAATTTCCAATAAGTCTGTTGCTCGTTCCATTGTTCCGGAGAATGGAGTCTTAGTCATAGAGGCATGGTTCGCAAGCATCAAGTGATTCATAATCAAGTGATTCCAAAAGCCCATCAGCATGGAGTTTCTTCATGCGCTTTACACCAATATGACCTAAACGGCAGTGCCACAAATAAGTTGCACTATCATTATTAAACTTATATCTTTTGGCTTCAATACTATGAATATGTGTATCACTACTATCAAGATTTAGTTAAAATAGACCACTCATCAAGGGTGCATGACCATAAAAGATATTACTCATATAAATAGAACAACCGTTATTATCTGATTTAAATGAATAACCGTCTCGCATCAAACAAGATCCAGATGTAATGTTCATGCTTAACGATGGCACCAAATAACAATTATTCAGGTCTAAAACTAATCCCGAAGGTAGATGTAGAGGTAGCGTGTCGACGGCGATCACATCGACTTTGGAACCATTTCCCACGTGCATCGTCACCTCGTCATTAGCCAATCTTCACTCAATCCGTAGCCCCTGTTTCTATTTGCAAATATTAGCAACAGAACCAGTCTCAAATACCCAGGCGCTACTGCGAGCATTAGTAAGGTACACATCAATAACATGTATATCAAATATACCTTTCACTTTGCCATCCTTCTTATCCGCCAAATACTTGGGGCAGTTCCGCTTCCGGTGACCAGTCCCTTTGCAGTAGAAGCACTCAGTCTCAGGTTTAGGTCCAGACTTGGGCTTCTTCACTTGAGCAGCAACTTGGTTGCTGTTCTTCTTGAAGTTCCCCTTCTTCCCTTTGCCCTTCTTCTTGAAACTGGTGGTCTTGTTGACCATCAACACTTGATGCTCCTTCTTGATTTCTACCTCCGCAGCCTTTAGCATTGCGAAGAGCTCGGGAATTGTCTTATCCATCCCTTGCATATTATAGTTCATCACGAAGCTCTTGTAGCTTGGTGGCAGTGATTGAAGAACTCTGTCAATGACACTATCATCAGGAAGATTAACTCCCATCTGAGTCAACTGGCTGTGGTACCCAGACATTCTGAGTATATGTTCACTAACAGAACTATTCTCCTCCATTTTGCAGCTGTAGAACTTATTGGAGACTTCATATCTCTCAATCCGGGCATTTGCTTGAAATATTAACTTCAACTCCTGGAACATCTCATATGCTCCATGACGTTCAAAACGTCATTGAAGTCCCGGTTCTAAGTCGTAAAGCATGGCACACTGAACTATCGAGTAGTCATCAGCTTTGCTTTGCCAGATGTTCTTAACATCGTCAGCAGCATCTGCAGCAGGCTTGTCACCTAGTGGTGCTTCCAGGATGTAATTCTTCTGTGCAGCAATGAGGATAATCCTCAAGTTATGGACCCAGTCCATGTAATTGCTACCATCATCTTTCAACTTAGATTTCTCTAGGAACACATTAAAATTCAACGGAACAACGGCACGGGCCATTTATCTTCAACAACATAGACGTGCAAAATACTATCAGGTACTAAGTTCATGATAAATTAAAGTTCAATTAATCATATTACTAAAGAACTCCCACTTAGATAGACAACCCTCTAATCATCTAAGTGATCACGTGATCCATATCAACTAAATCATGTCCGATCATCATGTTAGATGGAGTACTTTTCAATGGTGAACATCACTATGTTGATCATATCTACTATATGATTCACGCTCGACCTTTTGGTCTCAGTGTTCCGAGGCCATATCCGCATATGCTAGGCTCGTCAAGTTTAACCCGAGTATTTTGCGTGTGCAAAACTAGCTTGCACTCATTGTATGTGAACGTAGAGGTTATCATGCCCGATCATCACGTGGTGCCTTGGCACGACGACCTGTAGCAATGGTGCATACTCAAGGAGAGCACTTGTACCTTGAAATTTAGTGAGAGATCATCTTATAATGCTACCACCGTACTAAGAAAAATAAGATGCATAAAGGATAAACATCACATGCAATCAAATAAGTGATATGATATGGCCATCATCATCTTGTGCCTTTTGATCTCCATCTCCAAAGCACCGTCATGTTCACCATTGTCACCGGCTTGACACCTTGATCTCCATCGAAGCATGGTTGTCGTCTCGCCAACTATTGCTTCCACGACTATCGCTACCACTTAGTGATAAAGTAAAGCAATTACATGGCGATTGCATTTCATACAATAAAGAGACAACCAAATGGCTCCTACCAGTTGCCGATAACTGTGTTACAAAACATGACCACCTCATACAATAATTTATATAATCACGTATTGACCATATCACATTACAACATGGCCTGCAAAAACAAGTTAGATGTCCTCTACTTTGTTGTTGCAAGTTTTACGTGGCTGCTACGGGCTTAGCAAGAACCATTCTTAACTATGCATCAAAAACCACAACGCGGTATAGTTATTGCTTTTTGATCTTCAGAAAGAACCATGTTCATTAAATTTGATTCAACTAAAGTTGGAGAAATAGACACCCACTAGCCACCGGTGTGCGAAGCACATCGGTAGAACCAGTCTCGCGTAAGTGTATGCGTAATGTCGGTCTGAGCCGCTTCATCCAACAATACCGCCAAATCAAGAATCAACTAGTGACGGCAAGCAATATGTATATACCCACGCCCACAACTCATTTGTGTTCTATTCATACATAAAACATCTACGCGTAGACCTGGCTCGGATGCCACTATTGGGGAGCGCAATATTTCAAAAAAAATTCCTACGATCACACAAGATCTATCTAGGAGATGCATAGCAACAAGAGGGGGAGAGTATGTCTACGTACCCTCGTAGACCGAAAGCGGAAGCGTTATGAAACACGGTTGATGTAGTCGAACGTCTTCACGATCCAACCGATCAAGTACCGAACGTAGGGCACCTCCGCGATCTGCACACGTTCAGCTCGGTGACGTCCCTCGTACTCTTGATCCAGTTGAGGCCGAGGGAGAATTTCGTCAGCACAACGGCGTGATGACGGTCATGATGAAGTTACCAACGCAGGGCTTCGCCTAAGCACTACAACGATATGACCGAGGTGGAATTCTGTGGAGGGGGGCACCACACCCGGCTAAACAATCAACTTGTATGTTCTAGGGTGCCCCCTGCCCCTGTATATAAAGGAGCAAGGGGGAGGCCGGCCGACCCTCATAGGCGCGCCAAGGGGGGAGGAATCCTCCTCCTGGTAGGAGTAGGACCCCCCCTTTCCTAGTCCTACTAGGAGAAGAAGGAAGGAGGGGGCACCGCCCCTCCCCCTAGTCCAATTCAGACTAGGCCCATGGGGGGCGCGGCCGGCCCTTTGCAGCCCCTCTCTCCCCCTAGGCCCAATAAGGCCCATTACTTCTCCGGGGGTTCCGATAACCCTTCTGGCACTCCGATATATATCCGGTGTCCGAATATAGTCATCCAATATATCAATCTTTATGTCTCAGCCATTTCGAGACTCCTCGTCATGTCCATGGTCACATCCGGGACTCCAAACAACCTTCGGTACATAAAAACACATAAACTCATAATACCGATCGTCATCGAACGTTAAGCGTGCGGACCCTATGGGTTCGAGAACTATGTGGACATGACCGAGACTCACTTCCGGTCAATAACCAATAGCGGAACTTGGATGCTCATATTGGTTCCTACATATTCTACAAAGATCTTTATCGGTCAAACTGCATTACAACATACGTTGTTCCCTTTATCATCGGTATGTTACTTGCCCGAGATTTGATCATCGGTATCATCATACCTAGTTCAATCTCGTTATCAACAAGTCTATTTAGTTGTTCTGTAATGCAACATCCCGCAACTAACTCATTAGTCACATTGCTCGCAAGGATTATAGTGATGTGCATTACTGAGAGGGCCCAGACATACCTCTCCGACAATCGGAGTGACAAATCCTAATCTCGATCTATGCCAACTCAACAAACACCATCGGAGACACCTGTAGAACATCTTTATAATCACCCAGTTATGTTGTGACATTTGATAGCACACTAAGTGTTCCTCCGGCATTTGGGAGTTGCATAATCTCATAGTCATAGGAACATGTATAAGTTATGGAGAAAGCAATAGCAATAAACTAAACGATCATAGTGCTAAGCTAACGGATGGTTCAAGTCCATCACATCATTCTCTAATGATGTGATCTCGTTCATCAAATGACAACTCATGTCTATGGCTAGGAAACTTAACCATCTTTGATTAATGAGCTAGTCAAGTAGAGGCATACTAGTGACACGCTGTTTGTCTATGTATTCACACATGTACTAAGTTTCCGGTAATACAATTCTAGCATGAATAATAAACATTTATCATGATATAAGGAAACATAAATAACAATTTTATTATTGCCTGTAGGGCATATTTCCTTCAGTCAGTCCGGGGTTAGTTTCATTCAAATCATGCAAATTAGAGTCCAAAACAAGAGGAAAAGCGTGAGAAAAAGTAGATATGTTGGAGACGTATCAACTCCCCCAAGCTTAAACCTTTGCTTGTCCTCAAGCAATTCAGTTGATAAACTGAAAGTGAGAAAGAAAAACTTTTACGAACTCTTTGCTCTTGTTTGCATAAATAAGCTTAAACAGCACCCAGGTTTTCAGCCAACATTATAACTAACCATGTCAACAATAACTCTTAAAGATTATAATGATTCATTTCAATGACATAATCATCTAGCCAGCAATAATAAGATATCTCAAACAGCAACACGTTGTCAAAACAACCATGATATAATATGACAATAACGGTATCTCGCTAGCCCTTTATGAGACCGCCAAACATAAATGCAGAGCACCTCCGAAGTTCAAGCAGTGACTAAACATTGTAATTCATGGTAGAAAAGATCCAGTCATGATGCACCCAACATTAGCTATACACAATGCATAAATCATGACTGTTGTGCTCTACTCAGTTTCTAGCGCTTGTTTATAGAAGGTGATGACACAACATAAAAGTAAATAGATAGTCCCTTCGCAGAGGGAAGCAGTGATTTGTAGAGGTGCCAGAGCTCAATTTTTAAAACAGAGATAAATGAAATTTTGAGGCATGCACCCTTCTCATTCACTTCACGACCATCAGTTATCAACATCTTCCATGCTAAGCATGCTAGTGGCGGTTCCCAAGCGATAAAAGTAAAGGTTTACTCCCCCTCCACCATCAGTCGCACTCCATAGCTTTTCCGAAACAACGAGTGTCGTCCATATCAACATCAGTCCTGGGGGAGTTTTGTCTAATTATTTGCATTTTTGGAGTTCGGGACTGGGAATCCCTATTACCACCCATTTCCTCATGCATGGCGAGTGAATAAACACTTGACCTGAGGATAACATGCTTATCACGGAAGATATCGACCACCTCATGTCGTTCCATGAACGATCCAGGCACACAAAAAGGATAATTTTTTAGAAGTTTGTAGAGGTGGCACATGCAAATTTACTTAGGACGATAGGGTAATACCGTAGGTATGGTGGACTCATCTGGAATAACTTTGGGTTCAAGGTTTTTGATGTACAAGCATAATTCCCTCTTAGTACAAGCGAAGTCTAGCAATTTTAAGATTGGGAAGCGGCCAGCTAGAGAGCAACAACGATCATAACCAGACATTATGCATAAGTAACATTGGACACTAGCATGAGTAGGATATGAACACCATGAACATAACTATTATAGAGGCTATGTTGGTTTTGATTCAACTACATGCATGAAGATGTACCAAGTCAAGCCACTCGAACATTCAGAGGAGGATACCATATCATCATACTACATCACAATCATTTTAACGCTATGTTGATATCCAAGATAAATCATTATCCACTCCCAACTACTTATGCATGGCATGCGAAACTATAATCTCTAATTGTCATTGCAAACATGTTTAATCATAATGCGCTGAAGCTTGGATACTAGGTTAAACATATTTAGACAGACAGAACAAGTCGGGTTCATACCAGTTTCTCCTTGCCATGGCCAGCTCATCGAATATTGTCATTATTGCCTTTCACTTGCACAACCGAATGATATGCAAATAATAATAGTGCAAGAGTGCCATGGACTAAGCTGGAATCTGCAAAACATTTTATTCAACAGGAGAAGACAAGGTAAAATGGGCTCTTATTAGTTCAACAGTTATTCATATGAGAGCCACTCAACATTTTCATCGTGGTCTTCTCCATGGCACATCTCGAATAAAAAGAAAAGAAATTCAGAGAAACACACTGAAATATTTTTGGAGTTTTTGGTTTTCTTCAACAAGCAAATAAAAAAATGAGAAAAACTATTTACATGTGCCGGGGTACTGATCCACGAGCACCTATGGGACCGGCGGACCGAGTCCCTTTCGGTTCGGCGGGGGCGGAGATCGTGCAAAGAGCGGATCGAGGCGATACACGCGAGCGATTACCCAGGTTCGGGCCGCACGGATGCGTAAAACCCTACTCCTGCTCACTGGTCTCGACATCATCAATGTCTTCGTCATCGTCGTCGTCTTCATCGTTGTCGCGGCCGCGGGGAGGTCTGTCTCCTTGCCGCTGCTTGGCCTTGCCGCGGCGTCCTCCCCGGCCGGCGCGCTTCTTGCCGGATTCTCCAACACCTCCTTGGGCCCTCTCCTTGTCGCGTCGCTCGTATTCAGCCTTTTGCTGCTGAACAAGCTGCTCGACTTTCTTGCAGCTTTGGAGGTCATGGACCTTGGTGCGGTGAATCTTGCAGTACTGCTTGTCGGTGCCGTCCTGCTTGTCGGCGACTGCCACAGCCTGGCAGTTGGTGCATGCGAATCTCCTTGCCGGAGCTACCAACTTTGGCTTTCTTGGCGCCACCTTCGTTGCCGGACTGCTCAACGACTAGCACATCTTTGCCTTTCTTCTTCCTGTTCCGCCGCCGGTTTTTCTTTGCCGGGGCAGCATCCTCGCTGTCAGATCCTTCTGCTCTGGTATTCTCTCCGGGGAGTTTCCTTCCTTCCTCAGCGCGTGCACACTTGTCGGCCAGGGCATACAGCTCACTGACGTCTCTGATCCTGCACATCGCCATCTCCTCCCGCATCCTGCGGTTACGCACGTTCTGATGGAACGCGCTGATGACCGCGGCGGGGTGGACGTCTGGGATGTTGTACTGTACACGGCTGAACCTCTGAATGTACTTGCGCAGGGGCTCTCCTTCCTTCTGGGCGAGCAGATGAAGGTCACTCTCTTGGCCATGAGGTTTGTGGCCGCCTGTAAAGGCGCCGACAAACTGATGGCATAGGTCTGCCCAGGAGGATATGGAGTTGTCTGGCAAGTGCATGAGCCAGGACCTGACGTTGGGCTTGAGCACCAGCGGGAAGTAGTTGGCAAGGATCTTGTCGTCCCACCCCCCGGCAGCCTGCACCGCGATGGTGTAGATGCTGAGGAACTCCGACGGATGCGTCTTGCTGTCGTACTTCTCTGGTACGTCTGGTTTGAAATTCTTCGTGCTGGGCCACTCGACTTGCCGCAGCTCACGAGTGAACGCAGGGCAACCTACCGCGTACGGCAAGTCGCCTGGTTCCCCTGGCGCATGCATGTCGACAGAGGGCCCAGTGCGCTGGTCTGATTGACGTCGCGCTTCTCTTCGGCGCTCGATGCGAGTACGAGCGTCTTCTTGTTGTCGTTCTTGAAGAACTTGGCGCTGATCGCGATGAGCTCGCGGATCTGATGACGCGGTGGAGTCACTGTCGAGGTGGATCCGGCGAGTCGGTGATCTTGGCCTTCGGGGCGGAGAGTGCATAGTGGTTGCACCCCCACCGGTCTTGTCTCCACCGGCTCGTGCCTGGCTGATCGGCTGCGGCTACGACGTGCTCGGCTGCCGTTGAGTGTCGCCGTTGGCGAAGCCGATGAGACCCTGAATGGTAGCCCTCCAGTCGTCGATCTTGTCTGCTGTTGGAGGGTAGTCTAGGAGCAGTTGAGCTCGCGCCAAAGCTTCTGCTGCAGTGGCGGGTGGAGGTGGCGAATGGTGCGAGGAGCGGGATATGCTCGGACTTCTAACTATGTTAGAAGGAGCAGTGTCCTGTCCAAGCGACCGTGCCTCGCTCGTGCCAGCATGTTGGCGTGCATGGTGGTCTTGAGCACTTCGAGATCCACCAGTTCGATCTTGGTCCAGCAAGCGCATGGTACCGTGAGAACCATGATGCTGCCGGTCCCGCGCCTCATGAGATGGGCGCGGTGCATGTACGGACGCCGAGGTCTTGGAGTGCGCCCGGTCGTTGTGGGAGCCGGCTACGCCGCCGATGGGCAGCGCAGCCTTGTCCTTGGACCTGGCAGCACCGTGAGCTCCCTCGTCGACGCCCGTTCTTCCGCCGGCGTCTACTCCACCAGCCGCTTGCTCCGGTGGTAGCGGGTTCGGCGCGGACGGAGCAGCTGCTTCCGAAGCCTTCTTCTTCGGCGGCATGTCGATGAAGATGACGAAGATCTAGCTCGCGAGAACGTCGGATCTGGTTCACACAACCTCGATGCCCCCTACCTGGCGCGCCAAAGATGCCCGGGTACTGATCCACGAGCACCTATGGGACCGGCGGACCGAGTCCCTTTCGGTTCGGCGGGGGCGGAGATCGTGCAAAGAGCGGATCGAGGCGATACACGCGAGCGATTACCCAGGTTCGGGCCGCACGGATGCGTAAAACCCTACTCCTGCTGTGTGGTTTGTATTGAGTTCTTGCTCGGGAGAGCTGAGTGCTACAGTACACACCAGCAGCTAACGAGACCAAGCGTGAGTGTTCGAACCCCCCTCTACGTTGCACACGGGCCTCCTTTTATATGCTCAAGGGGTCACCAACAGGTGGCAACGGAGGCAAAGGGTAAAAATGGAAAGGTGATGCGGTAGGTATAGCTACCTGCTACAGTGTATCATACCTAACCCTGACGGTAGGGGACAAGGGTCTTAAATGCCCGTCTGTGTCGCCTAAACAGTGCAAAAAGGGACCGCCAGGGACGCCACCGTTCGCCACGATGGCGATCTTGTCAGCGCCGCTTGCCACCGCACGCCGCTGGCTGCACAGCCTCCCGCCATGTACGCCTGGAAGGGCCCCAGAGCGACACGTTGGTGGATGTGCTGGAGCGCGGGCCCAGAGAGGTGGCTTGCCACGGCAAGCGCCTTGCCGCTGTCGTTGTCTTGTCGCGTCCGGGAGCTTGTCGCTCACCGAGCCTTGCCGGGACGCGTGGTGCACCGCGGCAAGTTCCTTGAAATGCCTTGGGTGGCCTTCCCGGCAAGCTCCTCTTGCCGGGGTCTTGGGATGCTTTTGTTAGCCTTCCCGGCAAGCTCCTCTTGCCGGGGTCTTGTCTTCTTGGCTTGGATACTTTGTTCTTGAATGGCTCCAAAGGAACCACGGAGGGCCTTGGCGGTCACCCGGCAAGCCTTGCTGCGGGATGCTGCGATTGCCCGTGCACAAGTTCGGGATACTAGGGTACCCCTACTCTAGTACACCGACAACATGGGAAAGCTCCCAACAAGGAAAAGAAGAACAGGGAAATCTTTTTGGATTTTCTTTTTAGTACTACTACTAAGCATGCATAGAAAGTAAATTAACTACAACTAATTTTTTTGGTTTTTATAAAGTTTAACAAACACACAAGAAGAAAGCAAAAAAAAATCTAAGCATGGATGGTACAATGAAAAGGTGTGAACACCGACAAATGGAATGATATGTGAGCATGAATATAATGTCGGTGAGAAACATGTACTCCCCCAAGCTTAGGCTTTTGGCCTAAGTTGGTCATCGATCAGTAGCCTAGAGAGTAGTAGTCGGCGTGGTAGCTCATGGAGGCTCTCGGTCTGGAGGCCTTAGCACGCCGTGCCGCCAACACTGCTGTGTTGTGAGCTCGGGCCTCGCTCTCAAGAACAAAATATCTTTCCTTGTTGTGATAATCAAAGAGAGCAGGCGCAGGCAAATATTTGTCCACGACATGTGATTGGTTAAACAACAAATTATAAGTGAAGTTGTCAGCCTTTCCCTTGAGAATCTTATGCTCCTTTAAGGCATCAAAATCTAAATATCGAGTGGGTAGGATAAGGTCAAAGGGCAAAGGTGAAACACCCAGTCCTCGTGCTAAACGTGTGGCATAAATTCCACCATAGAACCAGCCACTTTCGGCGTTATGCTGAAGTCTACGTGCAACAATCGCTCCAAGTTTATAATTCCATTCACCAGTGAGAGCGGTGTGAATGAGGCTCAAGTCTGGCGAACAAAGTCTGCTACAGTCTTGCTTGCCTACTATGCATTTCCCGTTAAATAATGCAAAATACTGGATTGCAGGAAAGTGAACACTTCTTATTCTTCCTTGTCTCACTCCTCTATTTTCACCGTAACAAACGCTAGTCAAGAAGGTCTCATACTCAGCCTTTGCTGGCTCATCAAGCGAACCCCAAAATGGAAGTTTGCAATGATAAGCAAAATTTTCTAGTGGAATAGTAAATGGTTCATCATAAAGCATAAACGACACCCTAGGCTCACGTGGAAAATATTTAAATCCTTTGACAAATGATTCAGTGAGAAGATGGCGCTGTTCACACTTATTTGAGAGGTAGGGACCGAGACCGGCATGGTGAACATATTTCTCAAATTCCTCCTTGATGCCCACCTGCAACATATATTCATCACAAGGCCATAAGTATGTTTTGGTGGCGGCATCTCGCGCGGAAGTTTCACTTGGTTCAACGTAAGACCGGCGGGCAGAACTATCACTAGAGGATGCCCCCGAGGATCGTCTCCTCGAAGAACTCCTTCCAAATAGGTTCATGATGTCCGCGTACAATTTTTCCTATGAACAGAAATCTGAATTTTTAGTTCACAAAATTTTTCCAACAGAACTTCACAAAACTAATAGTAACTACTCATAGGGATACATAGAGGCCATAACAAGCATTCAAACTACTTAGAACACTAAGAATTGAACATGCAAGCACATCTACGGCAGCAGGAAGAGTAGCTATTTATTCAAAGTATAAACCACAAAAACAAAAACTAATTGGACAAATGGTGGAGTCACATACCAAGCAACAATCTTCCGAAATAGTTTCGGAAATGGAGATTCGAGCAAAGATATCGAAAATGGCAGCAAAATTAGCAAGAACACGGGAAAGAGAGCAAGAATGATTTTTTCTGGAGGTAGGTGACAATGTGGGCTAAAGAGATAGATGAGGGGGCCCATGTGGGGACCACAATCCCCCAGGGCAGGCCCAAGTGGGTTGTGCCCACCTGGCGCACCCCCCTCTAGTTATTTTTGCACCAAAAATTCTTAAATATTCAGGAAAAAATCATATAAAATTTCCAGAGCATTCTGAGAACTTTTATTTTTGGGTCATTTTTTATTGCACGGGAAATTCAGAACACAGACAAAACATGGCATTTATTTTATTTAACTAATAAAAACAGAGAATAAAAAGTAGGGATAGAAATTAGTGCTTACTAAATTCATCAACTTCATACCGTTCAAAAATGATTCATTAATAAGGTTGATCAGGTCTTATTAACAACCACTTTCGATTAGTATGAAACCGAAGAACTTCCGTAAATCACCAAGTTACCTCAATGGGGATATGCATTTCCCCAACAATAAGCATTTCATATTTCTTTTTGACAGTAGGTAGAGGTATTTGAAAACTTCCAATAGTGATTATTGGAGATTTTTCAATAACATTAATACCATTCACTTGGAATTGTTTCTTCGGAAAGTGCAACGTATGTTCATTACCATTGATATGAAAAGTGACCTTGCTTTTATTGCAATCAATAACAGCCCCTGGAGTGTTTAAGAAGGGTCTACCAAGGATAATCGACATGTTGTCGTCCTCGGGCATCTCAAGTATAACAAAGTCAGTCAAAATAGTAACATTAGGAACAACAACAGGCACATCCTCATAGATACTGGTAGGTATGGCAGTTGATTTGTCAGCCATTTGCAAAGATATTTCAGTAGGTGTGAGTTTATTCAAGTCAAGACTTTTATATAAAGAGAAAGGCATAACACTAACACCAGCTCCTAAGTCACACAAAGCAGTTTTCACATAATTCTTTTTGATAGAGCAAGGTATAGTTGGTATACCCAGATCTCCAAGTTTTTTAGGTACTCCATCTTTAAAAGTATAATTAGCAAGCATAGTGGAGATTTCAGCTTCCAGTATTTTTCTCTTATTTTTGATGATGTCTTTCATATATTTTGCATAAGGAGGCATTTTAAGGATATCAGCCAAGCGAGTACGCAAAAAGACTGGCCTCGGTATTTCAACAAAGCGTTCAAATTCTTCATCATCATTCTTTTTAGTTGGCTTAGGTGGAAAAGGCATAGGTTTTTGAACCCACGGTTCTCTTTCTTTACCGTGTTTTCTAGCAACAAAGTCTCTTTTGTCATATCTTTTATTCTTAGGTTGTGGGTTATCAAGATCAACAGGTGGTTCTATCTCAATATCATTATCTGGTTCTTTATTATTGGTTGGTTGAGAGTCTTCATGAACCTCATCATTATCTTTTTCATTATCATTAGGTGAGTGTTCATTACCAGATTGAGTTTCAGCATCTGAGATAGAAACTTCATTTTCATTATTTTAGGGTTTTTCTATTTCAGGTTCCCTAGAAGTGTGCAAAGTCCTATCATTTTTCCTTTTATTTTTCTTTCTAGAAGGACTAGGTGCACTAGTGTTAGCTCTTTGTGAATCTTGTTCAATTCTTTTAGGGTGTCCTTCAAGATAAAGTGGTTCCTGAGTCATTTTACCTCCTCTAGTTGCAACTCTAACAGCAAAGTCATGCCTATTATGATTCATTTAATCAAGTAATTCTCTTTGTGATTTAGCAACTTGTTCTAGTTGGGTTTGAACCATAGAAGCATGTTTTCCAACACCTCTAACATCATTTGATATTCTAAATAACAAGTCACTCAAGCGAGCAACCATATCAGAATTGTATTTCAATTGTTTCATAACATTTGCATTGAAGTAATCTTGTTTTCTAATGTAGTTTTCAAACTCATAAAAGCATTGACTAGGATGCATATTGTGAGGATTATCATTATCATTAAACTTCATAAGAGAATTTACCTCTACTACCTTAGGCAGTGGCGGTGTATTAAGCCCATGTATTTCTTCAATAGGAGGTAAATTTTGAACATCCTCAGCTTTAATACCTTTTTCCTTCATAGATTTCTTTGCCTCTTGCATATCTTCAGGACTGAGATATAATATACCCCTCTCCTTCGGAGTGGGTTTAGGCGGTGGTTCAGGAATAGTCCAATCATCATAATTTTTAAATATGTTATTCAACAATTCTTCAACTTGAGCAATAGTTCGTTCCCTGAAAACACAACCAGCACAACTATCTAGGAAGTCCCTAGAAGCATCGGTTAGTCCATTATAGAAGATATCAAGTATTTCATTTTTCTTAAGAGGATGATCAGGCAAAGCATTAAGTAGATGGCAAAGCCTCCCCCAAGCTTGTGGGACACTCTCTTCTTTAGTTTGCACAAAGTTAAATATTTCCTATAAGGCAGCTTGTTTCATATGAGCAGGAAAATATTTTTCAGAGAAGTAATAAGTCATATCCCGGGGACTACGCACACAACCAGGAGCAAGAGTATTGTACCAAGCTTTAGCATCACCCTTTAATGAGAAAGGAAATAATTTGAGAATAAAGTAATAATGAGTTTTATCATCATGAGTAAAAAGGGTGGCTATATCATTCAACTTAGTAAGATGTGCCACAACAGTTTCAGTTTCATAACCATGGAAAGGACCAGATTCAACCAAAGTAATTAACTCTGGGTCGACAAAGAATTCATAATCCTTATCATCAATATAGATAGGTGAAGTAGCAAACTTAGGATCACATTTCATTCTAGCATTCAGAGATTTTTCTTTATACTTGCATAGTAATTTCTCTAGATCATCTCTATCATTGCAAGAAAGAATATCTCTAGTTGCTTCTTCACTCATAACATGACCTTCCGGTACCTTAGGCAATTCATATCTAGCAAGGCTAGTTCTAGCAGGTGTTTCAGGAAATTCAGTTTCAAGCTCATCATCAGATTCAACAACATCATGTTGTATAACTCTAGCAATTTTTCTATCAAGAAATTCACCAAGTGGCACATCATCATTACCAAGAAAGGTACTAGCATCATCATAAGCATCATTCATAGTAGAAGTAGCATCATCAATAACTTGCAACATATCAAAATTGATAGCATGTGGTGGTGTTGCAAGTTTACTCATAATAGAAGGTGAATCTAAAGCAGAACTAGATGGAAGTTCCTTACCTCCCCTCGTCTTAGAGGGATAAATCTTGGTCGTTGGATCCTTCATATTCTTCATAGTGATAATACGATAATAATCCCAAGTGACTCAACAAATATAGCTATGCTCCCCGGCAACGGCGCCAGAAAAAGGTCTTGATAACCCACAAGTATAGGGGATCGCAACAGTTTTCGAGGGTAAATATTCAAACCCAAATTTATAGATTTGACACAAGGGGAGCCAAAGAATATTTGAAGGTATTAGCAGATGAGTTGTCAATTCAACCACACCTGGAGATTAATTATCTGCAGCAATATGATCAGTAGCAAAGTAGTTTGATAGTTTTGATAGTAGTGACAGTAGCAACGATAACAGTAATAGTGATAGCAGTAATTTGTAGCAAGTGTAACAGTGATGATAGCAGTAGTAACTTAGCAGAAACAATAAGGATAAATTCCTAGGCATTGGATCGGTAACTTGTTGGATGATATTCATCATGAGACAGTTATAACCTAGGGCGATACAGCACTAGCTCCAGTTCATCGATATATTGTAGGCATGTATTCCATAAATAGTCATACGTGATTTATTAAAAGAACTTGCATGACATGTTTTGTCTTACCCTCCCGTGGCAGCAGGGTCCATATTGGAAACTAAGGGATATTAAGGCCTACTTTTAATAGAGAACCGGAACAAAGCATTAACACATAGTGAATACATGAAGTCCTCAAACTACAGTCATCACCGGGAGTGGGCCTGGTTGTTGTCACTCCGGGGTTGCCGGATCATAACCGTAGTAGGTGACTATAGCTTGCAAGATCGGATCTAAAACATGGATATAATGATGAATTCATAAAAAGTTTAGATCTGAAATCATGGCACCCGGGCCCAAAGTGACAAGCATTAAGCATAGCAAAGTCATAGCAACATCAATCTAAGAACATAGTGGATACTAGGGATCGGGCCCTAACAAAACTAACTCGATTACATGATGAATCTCATCCAACTCCTCACCAACCAGCGAGCCTACGAAGGAATTACTCACTCCCGGTGGGGAGCATCATGGAATTGGCGATGAAGAAGGGTTGGTGATGATGAAGAACGGAGATCCCCCTCTCCGGAGCCCCTAACGGACTCTAGATCTGCCCTCCCGAGGAAGAACGGGGCTTGGCGGCGGCTCCATCTCGTGGATCGCGATAATTCTTTTTCCTTGATTTTTTCTGGAATAATGTGATTTTGTAGTATCAAGGGGTCATCAGCGGGGCCACCAGGTGGGTACAACCCACCTGGGCGCGCCAGGAGAGGGGGCGCGCCCTGGTGGATTGATGGTGGAAAATATGGTGGTGGGCGCCGCACGTCTGCCCGGCAGGGTTGCCTTGAGGCGAGAATGGCTACGCGCGTATGAGTGTGTGGCTGTGGATTAGCCAACCAAGCGACCAACCTTTCTATGGTTGCCTTGGGCCTCCTTTTGTAGATAAAGGGGTCACCATAGTGGCAAATCAGTCATTACGCACTGCTTAGATAGCAAACAGTTGTAACGCCCTCGATGCGGCTATATCTCCTACGCGTCGAAGCACGACTTAGAGGCATAACCGCATTGAAAGCAATGTCGCAAGTGAGGTAATCTTCGCAAACAACCCATGTACATAAATAAAGGGGAAAGGTACATAGTTGGCTTACACTTGCCACGTCACACAAATACATAAATAAGTCATTACATTCATCCAATACACTCAGGGTCCGACTACGGTACCAAAATAAAGATCAACCCCCAAATGCGACAAAGTCCCCGATCGCCCCAACTGGGCACCACTACTGATCATCTGGGAAGGACACATAGTAACGGCGAGAGTCTTCATCGAACTCCCACTTGAGCTCGGGCATATCATCTGGAACGGTATCATCGGTCCCTGCATCTGGTTTGGAAGTAATCTGTGAGTCACGGGGACTCAGCAATCTCGCACCCTCGCAATCAAGACTATTTAAGCTTATAGGTAAGGTAAAGGTATGATGTGGAGCTACAGCAAGCGACTAGCATATATGGTGGCTAGCATATTCGCAAAAGAGAGCAAGAAGAGAAGGCAAAAGCACGGTCGAACAACTATGATCAAGAAGTGATCCTAGAACAACCTACGTCAAGCATTACTCCAACACCGTGTTCACTTCCCGGACTCCGCCGAGAAGAGACCATCACGGTTACACACGTGGTTGATGCATTTTAATTAAGTTAAGTTTTAGGTTATCTACAACCGGTCATTAACAAATTCCCATCTGCCCATAACCGCGGGCATGGCTTTCGAAAGTTCAAATCCCTGCAGGGGAGTCCCAACTTAGCCCATCACAAGATCTCACGGTCAACGAAGGATATTCCTTCTCCCAAAACAATCCGATCAGACTCGGCATCCCGGTTACAAGACATCCTCGACAATGGTAAAACAAGTCCAGCAACACCGCCCGAATGTGCCGACAAATCCTGATAGGAGCTGCACATATCTCGTTCTTAGGGCACACTCAGATTGTCCAAACTTCCGGTAGGCCAGCCTAGAGTTGCCCCTGGTGGCCACCGGCGGCTGAGGAGGTGGACCAACACTCAGAGGAGCACTGGCCTGGGGGGTTTAATAAAGATGACCCTTGGGCTCCGGAAACCCAAGGGAAAAAGAGGCTAGGTGGCAAATGGTAAAACCAAGGTTGGGCATTGCTGGAGAAGTTTTATTCAAGGCGAACTGTCAAGGGGTTCCCATTATAACCCAACCGTGTAAGGAACGCAAATCCGGGAACATAACACCGATATGACGGAAACTAGGGCGGCAAGAGTGGAACAAAACACCAGGCATAAGGCCGAGCCTTCCACCCTTTACAAAGTATATAGGTGCATTAAGATAAACAAGATAATACGGTGATATCCCAACAATAAACAATGTTCCAACAAGGAACGATCTCCAATATTCACCTGCAACTAGCAACGCTATAAGAGGGACTGAGCAAAGCGGTAACATAGCCAAACAACGGTTTGCTAGGACATGGTGCGTTAGAGGTTTGACATGGCAATATGGGAGGCATGATAAGAAAGTGGTATGTATCGTAGCATAGGCATAGCAAAAGAGCGAGCATCTAGCAAGCAAAGATAGAAGTGATTTCGAGGGTATGGTCATCTTGCCTGCAAAGTTCTCAGAGTTGCCTTGATCCTCGTAAGCGAACTCAACGGGCTCCTCGTTCACGAACTCATCTCCCGGCTCTACCCAAACAAGAACAACAAGCAAAAGGAACACAATCAACCACGTGCAATGCTCAAGCAACATGATGCAAACATGGTATGATATGCGGGATGCGGTATGTGATGCATATGCAAGATTTGGAAAAGAATGATTGAACCGGGCCTCGACTTGGAAAACCAAGAGTGCCACTGGAAAGGTGAGATGATTTCGGTCGAAATCGATATAAAGATCACCGGAATCGGATGCACGGTTTGGAAATGGCAAGCAAAACAAATATGGCACCGGTCTGCGATTAACAGCAAGTGACCAACCAAATGCATCAGATAAATATGCTACAGCACTCAAACATGACAACAAAATACATGGCAGGGATCCACTCATGATGCTTGACAAAATATGAACACTGAGCTACGGCTAATTCATCCATTAACAGGTTCAAACAAGCATGTTAAAAGTGCAAATGATTACAGGTTTCAGACTTAGTGAAATTAACAGCAAATCTGGAATTTATCATCAGGAAGCAATCTTTAGAGCATGAAAACTACATGCTACAGGAACATATCATGGCAAGGCAAGGCATGGCGTGAAACTACTTAAAGCACATAACAAAAGTCCCTTAGTGACCTTGAGCCAAAAGGGATCAGAAAATACAATTGCAAGCATGTGAACATAGCAAAAACATAAACAGATTCAGACTTAGTGAAAAACTGGAGCATGCAAAACAGATTAACAAGTAGGCATGTTTACGAGCTCGATGCACTCACTACAGAGCATGGTATGACAAACTAAGCATACACCCATCAAGAAGACATGGCATAGAATCTAGACATGGCAGGAAAAATAACATAACATGCACGGATCAATATCAACATCCTCGGCAAAATCGCTAAACATGACAACAATCTGCCAGGAACATTTTATAGCAAAAGTAGAGCTCGATTGACTCAAGCTAGGGTGCTCCATAAATGCAAATAAAGGCATGGATGGATAGAGCACCACAATATTAACAAAACATCCTTACTGATCATTCTCAAAAGAAGCACAGATCACTAGGAAACAACATGAACATATGGCATAAAAACAATATCAGGACAAGGACTTAGTGAAATTCTAAGTCCCTGAAATCAGCATCAATGGTTAAGCTACTTTGCATGCTTGTACTAGTCACCACAAATATCACAAAAATACATGGCATACACCCCTTTAAAGATGGCATGGCATTCTACGAAACACATGTAGAGCTCAGGATCATAGCATGCACACATTAATCATGGCAAAAATGACAAAATGCCATTTGCTGAAACAGGTCTGCAACTTTCCTCACATAGCCCTCTTCCAACAGCATTTCGGGCATCAAGATGAGCTCAAATGAAAATGATGCAATGAGATGAAATGATGTACTCGTCGAGACGAACATTTTGATATGCTACACACACGAATCGGAGCTACGGTGCAGAGTTATGGCATGTGGAAGAATGCAAAAATCTAGGGTTTCGGGGGAAATTAGGTCAACCGAGTGATGCTCCAGATCCAGATCCGGCCGGAGACACTGTAGCAGGGCGCGGAGGCCGAGGTTCGCTGGAGGTTGACCGGCACAGGGGCGCGGTGGCCGGACTTGCCGAGGAGAGGAGGAGCTTGGGAAGGTCGCCGGAGACCTGCCAGAGTGCGTTGACGGCGTTGGTGGCGGCGGTGGCCTACGGAGGCGCGGTGGCGGTGGCCGGCGCCGGAGTGGTGGCGAGGCGAGGCGGCCGGCGACGGCTCCGGCCGGCGGGGGAGCCTACGGCGGCGCCTGGTGGAGAAGCCAGCGAGAGGGTGGCGCTGGCGCGTGGGATCGGGAGGCGAGATCCCCGGCGCGCAGGGCCGCGAACGGGCCTCGGGGGCCTGGTTTGGGCCTCCCGGGCCGGCGGCGGGGAGAGGTCCGGCGGGACACGTGGCAGAGCCTCGTTGGTCGGCGGCGGCGGGCGGACGTGTCTGGCCCAATTCGGACACGTCCGGCGGCGAGGGGAGCAGATTTCTAGGGTTTGGAAGGAGGGGATCCGGGATTTGGAATTAGGGGTCTATATATAGGCGTAGAGGGAGCTAGGGAGCTCCAAATGAGGTGCGGTTTGCGGCCACGCGATCGTGATCGAACGCTCTAGATGATGGGAGAGGTTTAGGTGGGTTTTGGGCCACTTTGGAAGGGTGTTGGGCTGCAACACACACGAGGCCTTTTCGGTCCCTCGGTTAACCGTTGGAGTATCAAACGAAGTCCAAATGGCACGAAACTTGACAAACGGTCTACCGGTAGTAAACCAAGGCCGCATGACAAGTCTCGGTCCAATCCGAAAATGCTTAACACACACACGAAAAAGAGGTAGAAAGGACCACCGGAGGACATAGGAGCACCGGAATGCAAAACGGACAACGGGGAAAATGCTCGGATGCATGAGACGAACACGTATGAAAATGCAATGCACATGATGTCATGATATGAGATGCATGACAAAGACAAAACACACGGAGACAAAAACCCGACAATGATGAAATAGAATAACTTAGTGTCGGAAACGGCAAGAGTTGGAGTACAAATAAGGTAAATTACATTCGAGGTGTTACAACAGTGCCATCATACCTAACTCTGCAGGCTGACAGGGCGCATTAAATGCACCGCTCAACGTCACATCACAGCTCGCTCGACATCGCTCAACGTCACATCATAGCTCGCCCGGCAGGCCCTGTCGGGCTGTTTTGCTAGCTTCGCGCCTGCTTGTTTGACACGCCTTAGGACAGGTGTCACTTGGAGGTATTTTCTGTAGAAAGTGGTTGCCATGTGGCAGATAGCAGCCACTTACTCATCTTGGAGCTTGACACCGCACTGGTCGACGGCGTGCGTCGTGGTGAGGTGGTGCGGTGGAGTGGTTTGTCTCCGTAAGCCCTGGCGGGCTTGCCGGGACGATCTGAAAGCTTACTTCTGGGGGTAACCCCGTCTCTGCCAGGCTCGCCCACCCGGCAAGGGAGGTTTTTGCCTTAGCGATATCTTGCTTCTTTGGCTAGTCCTGGTCTTCTAGATCTACATGTTGGTCCTTCGAAGAGCTGATCCCTTGTGCTTCAATCTGATCTTGGAGTTGCGATCTTGTTCTTGTTCCTGTTGGCTTACCGTCCGTGCACGAGTTAGGGGAAAGACATACACCCTGGTTTGTGTTCCCCGATAGCTATGCTACCTCTTTTAGCATGTGTTGGTTTTCCCCGAAGAGGAAGGAATGATGCAGCAAAGTAGCGTAAGTATTTCCCTCAGTTTTTGAGAACCAAGGTATCAATCCAGTAGGATGCTACGCGCGAGTCCCTCGCACCTGCACAAAACAAATAAATCCTCGCAACCAACGCAAATAGGGGTTGTCAATCCCTATAGGGCCACTTACGAGAGTGAGATCTGATAGATATGATAAGATAATATTTTTGGTATTTTTATGATAAAGATGCAAAGTAAAATAAAGGCAAAGTAAATAACTAAGTAGTAGGAGATTCATATGATAAAGATAGACCCGGGGGCCATAGGTTTCACTAGTGGCTTCTCTCGAGAGCATAAGTATTCTACGGTGGGTGAACAAATTACTGTTGAGCAATTGACAGAATTGAGCATAGTTATGAGAATATCTAGGTATGATCATGTATATAGGCATCACGCCCGAGACAAGTAGACCGACTCCTGCCTGCATCTACTACTATTACTCCACTCATCGACCGCTATCCAGCATGCATCTAGAGTATTAAGTAAAAACAGAGTAACGCCTTAAGCAAGATGACATGATGTAGAGGGATAGGCTCATGCAATATGAAGAAAACCCCATCTTGTTATCCTCGATGGCGGTAATACAATATGTGCCTTGTTGCCCTTACTGTCACCGGGAAAGGACACCGCAAGATTGAACCCAAAGCTAAGCACTTCTCCCATTGCAAGAAAGATCAATCTAGTAGGCCAAACCAAACTGATAATTCGAAGAGACTTGCAAAGATAACCAATCATACATAAAAGAATTCAGAGAAGATTCAAATATTATTCATAGATAGACTTGATCATAAACCCACAATTCATCGGTCTCAATAAACACACCGCAAAAATAAGATTACATCGAATAGATCTCCACAAGAGAGGGGGAGAACGCTGTATTGAGATCCAAAAAGAGAGAAGAAGCCATCTAGCTACTAACTATGGACCCGTAGGTCTGAAGTAAACTACTCACACTTCATCGGAGAGGCTATGGTGTTGATGTATAAGCCCTCCGTGATCGATGCCCCCTCCGGCGAAGCTCCGGAACAGGCCCCAAGATGGGATCTCGTGGATACAGAAAGTTACAGCGGTGGATTTAGGGTTTTGGCTTTGTATCTGATAGTTTGGGGGTATGTGGGTATATATAGGAGGAAGAAGTACGTCGATGGAGCAACAAGGGCCCACGAGGGTGGAGGGCGCGCCTGGGGGGCAGGCGCGCCCCCCTACCTCGTGGCCTCCTGTTGATTGGCTTGACGTAGGGTCCAAGTCTCCTGAGTTGTATTCAGTGAGAAAATCACGTTCCCGAAGGTTTCATTCCGTTTGGACTCCGTTTGATATTCCTTTTCTTCGAAACCCTAAAACAGGCAAAAAAATAGCAATTCTGGGCTGGGCCTCCGGTTAATAGGTTAGTCCCAAAAATAATATAAAAGTGGATAATAAAGCCCAATAATGTCCAAAATAGTAGATAATATAGCATGGAGCAATCAAAAATTATAGATACGTTGGAGACGTATCAAGCTACAGTAGAGAATGATAAGGTTTTTGCATTGGTTTATACTAACTTATCTCACGAGTTCTTGTTAAGTTTTGTGTGGATGAAGTTTTTAAGATTTAGGGAAATCGTGACATAAAAGGAATTAAGGAGACACAAAAGCTAAAGATTGGGGATGCCCAAGGCATCCAAAGATTATATTTCAAGAAGTCTCAAGCATCTAAGCTTGGGGATGCCCTCGTAGCCATCCCACCTTTCTTCATCAACAATTATTGGTTAGCCTCGGTTGAGCCTAAGTTTTTGCTTCTTCGCATGATGTGTGCTATTCTTGGAATGTTATTTTTTTGTTTAGCTTGTTGTTTTAATAAAATAATTAGATCTAAAAGTTTTTAAATAAGAGAGAGTCCTCAATTAGCTACCCCTTTACTTAACTACTCGCTTGATCTTCACTTATATCTTTTTGGAGTAGTTTGTCATTTACTCTTGTCCTTCACATATATCCTATGAGTAAATTGTTGAATGAATTGAATATCATGAACTTGAAATTATATGCTCATATTATTTCTAGTAGTAGTTTCACATTGGGTTTAGAAAGTGAAATCTTTTGAAGCTTGACAATCACAATATTGGTCATACAAGCAATTCATGAATGATTAGTATAAGGAAGAGAACTTTCACATGAAAATATATTAGCTTGGACATCTTCTATGATTGTGAATACCCATTAATTAATTTTAGACTTGAGCAAATTAGTTGAAGTTGGACAAGGAAGACAACGTAATGAGTTATTTTTGGGTATATTTGCATACAAGTTATATTGTTATGGATCCTCCAACATGTGGTGTTTGCCTAGGATCTTTTGCTAGCCAAAAATTCGTACTAAGTAGAGATACTACTTGTGCATCCAAAAACCATAAACCCAGTTTCTTGCCATGAGTGTCCACCATACCTACCTATGGATTGAATAAGATCCTTCAAGTAAGTCGTCATCGGTGCATAAAGCAATAAAAATTGCTCCTAAATATGTTTGATCTTTTATTGTAAGGGAAAATTGAGCGTTGTACGAACTTGTGATGACAAAGTAATAAAAGCGACAGACTGCATAATAAATGTTGCTATCATAAGGGGTAATATAACGTGACGTTCCTTTGCATTAAGAGCTTGGGCATCCAAATAAAAAGTGCATGACAACCTCTGCTTCACTCCGCGAAGGGCATATCTTTTACTTTTCAGTATTTACTTTTATGCAAAGAGTCAATAGTATGAATTATCAATTCAACCTCAATTATTCTCTAGTTGGCAAGCATCATGTGGTGGGGAAAGATCTAGGCACATGTGGCCAGCCAAATATATTTGATCATGATTTATTGTTGTTGACAATTATCTCTATGATAAATGAGTTGGGAGGCGAAACATTAAGCCCCTATCTTTCTCTGTGTTCGATGGATGCCATTTGTTCTAAGAATATGCTTTGAGTACTAGAAATCATGGAAGACTCTATGATGATTAAGTATGTGGAGCTCTTACTTGGACTCTGTTGGATAAGTTGAATTGCAATTGTTTGGTGACTAAGAATATAGGTTGTTGAGTTTCAAGAGAATTCATTGTTTGAACATTAACTTGTGAATTGGTTGCTACTTTAACATGAGAAGTTTTATGAGAAAGAATTTATGTTATGATGCTAGGAAAAGTGGTTGAAATTATCGTTGATAAAACTTATGCACTATGCTACCATTCACACTTCATAAATTATTTCTTTTATCATTGACCTACTCAAGGACGAGTAGGAATTAAACTTGGGGATGCTCATATGTCTCCAACGTATCTATAATTTATGAAGTATTCATGCCATGTTTACAACAATTTTATATGGTTTTCGTATGATTTGCATGGAACTAACCCGGACTGACGCTGTTTTCAGTAGAACTACCGTGGTGGTGTTTTTTGTGCAGAAATAAAAGTTCTCCAATTGCAATGAAACTTTTTGACGATTTTTTTTGGAATAAAACAGGCACTAGAAGCTTTGTGGGAGGACCAGAAGGTGAAGGAGGTGAGCGCAAGACACCTGGGCGCGCTAGGAGGCCCAGGCGCGCCCAGGTGGGTTGTGCCCACCTCGAGGCCCATCTTCGCGTGATTCCAATGCTGAAAAACCCTGTAAATAGAGAAACCAACAGAAATAACCCTAGATCAGAAGTTCCGCCGCCGCAAGCCACACATCTGTAGCCATGAAAAATCAATCTAGACCCTATTCTGGCACCCTGCTGGAGGGGGAAATCATCACCAGAGGCCATCTTCATCATCCCGACGGCCACCATGATGAGGAGGGAGTAGTCCATCCTCGGGGCTGAGGGTTTGTACCAGTAGCTATGTGTTTAATCTCTCTGTCTCTCTCCCGCTCTTGATTTGGCACGATCTTGATGTATCGCGAGCTTTGTTAATATAGTTGGATCATATGGTGTTTCTCCCTCGCTATCTTGTTGTGATGAATTTAGCTTTCCCTTTGAGATTTTGTTGTTATCAGATTGAATACTTCTATGTATTTGAGAGCACTTGATGTATGTCTTGCTATTAATGCCCGTGGTGACAATGGGTTATCATATTGATTCACTTGATATGTGTTTTGGCACTCAACTCGTGGATTCCGGATATGTCTCCAATGTATCTATAATTTTTTATTGTTCCATGCTATTATATTATCTCTTTTGGATGTTTTATATGTACTAATATGCTATTTTATATTATTTTTTGGACTAACCTATTAACCTAGAGCCCGGTGCTAGTTTCTGTTTTTCCTTGTTTTTGAGCTTCGTAGAAAAGGAATACCAAACGGAGTCCAAACGAATAAAACCTTCGCGATGATTTTTCTTGGACCAGAAGACACCCAGGAGACTTGGAGTGCAAGTCAGAAGAGCCACAAGGCGGGCACAAGGGTGGAGGGCGTGCGCCCCTACCTTGTGGGCCCCTCGGTGACCCCCTGACCTAGATCTTCCTCCTATATATTCACATATATTCCCAAACCACCAGAAGCATCCACGAAAACACTTTTCCACTGCCGCAACCTTCTGTTCCCGTGAGATCCCATCTAGGGACCTTTTCCGGCACCCTGCCGGAGGGGGATTCGATCACGGAGGGCTTCTACATCAACTCTATTGCCCTTCCAATGAAGCATGAGTAGTTTACCTCAGACCTACGGGTCCATAGCTAGTAGCCTGATGTCTTCATCTCTCTCTTTGATTCTCAATACCATGTTCTCCTCGATGTTCTTGGAGATCTATCCGATGTAATCTTATTTTGCGGTGTGTTTGTCGAGATCCGATGAATTGTGGATTTATGATCAGCTTATCTATGAATATTATTTGAATCTTCTCTGAATTCTTTTATGCATGATTTGATATCTTTTTAATTTCCTTTGAACTATTAATTTAGTTTGGCCAACTAGATTGGTTTTTCTTGCAATGGGAGAAGTGCTTAGCTTTGGGTTCAATCCTGTGGTGTCCTTTCCTAGTGACATTAGGGGAAGCAAGGCACGTATTGTATTGTTGCCATCGAGGATAAAAAGATGGGGTTTTCATCATATTGCTTGAGTTAATTCCTCTACATCATGTCATACTCTAGATGCAGGTAGGAGTCAGTCGACGTGTGGAGTAATAGTAGTAGATGCAAAATCGTTTCGGTCTACTTGACATGGACATGATGCCTATATTTCATAATCATTGCCTTAGATATCGTCATAACTTTGCGCTTTTCTATCAATTGCTCAACAGTAATTTGTTCACCCACCGTATTATTTGCTATTTTGAGAGAAGCCACTAGGGAAACCTATGGCCCCCGGGTCTATTTTCCATCATATAAGTTTCTGATCTACTATTTTCCATCATATTAGTTTCCGATCTACTATTTTGCAATCTTTTGCTTTCTGATCTATAAACCAAAAACACCAAAAATATTTACTTTATCGTTTGTTTAGTTTCATCTATCTCTATCAGATCTCACTTTTGCAAGTGACTGTGAAGGGATTGACAACCCCTTTATCGCGTTGGGTGCAAGTTGTTTGATTGTTTGTGAAGGTATTGGTGATTTTTGCATTGTCTCCTACTGTATTGATACATTGGTTCTCTAACTGAGGGAAATAATTATCTCTACTTTGCTGCATCACCCTTTCCTCTTCAAGGGAAAAACCAATGCAAGCTCAAGAAGTAGCAATTCCTGAGGTGACATTGGGGTAATCTATGCATAGGGGTTGATGCACGTTCTTGTCTTTGTTTCTCCGATAGAAATCTTTGAGCACTCTTTGAGGTTCTTTGTGTTGGATTGAGTATTATGAATCTGAAATTGTTTGATGCATATCGCATAATCAACTCACGGATACTCGCGGTGACATTGGAGTATCTAGGTGACATTAGAGTTGGTAGATGTGTATCATATGGTGTTATTTTAGTACGAACTCTTAGATAGATTGATCGGAAAAGATAACTTGGTGTTATTTTACTACGAACTCTTGGATAGATCGATTAGAAAGGATAACTTTGAGGTGGTTTCGTACCCTACAAACAATTTCGTCTTATGTTCTCCGCTATATAAGAACTTTGGAGTGATTCTTCATCGCACGTTGAGGGATGGTTATACGATCCAATTATATTAGCATTGTTGAGGGATTGCACTAGCGAAAGTACGGACCCTAGGTCTCATTTTCAAGCATTGTAATACCGTTTGTGCTCCGTTTTATCAATTGCTACCTTGATGTTTTACTGTTCCTATTACAAAAAATCAATATCTACTATCATTACTACACTTGTATCACCATCTCTTCGCCAAACTAGTGCACCTATAGAATTTACCATTGTATTTGGTGTGCTGGGGACACAAGAGACTTCTTATTATTTGGTTGCAGCGTTGTTTGAGAGAGACCATCTTCATCCTACGCCTCCCATGGGTTGATAAACCTTAGGTCATCCACTTGAGGGAAATTTGCCACTGTCCTACAAAACTCTGTGCTTGGAGGCCCAACACGAGTCTACAAGAACAAGTTGTGTAGTAAACACCAGGAACCCTTTTGACCTACCTCCGCCTCTATAAATACTCTAAAATCCAAAAAACCCTAGGGGAGTTGACGAAACACTTTTCTAGCCACTACAGGTTCCAGAACCACGAGATCCAATCTAGAGGCCTTTTCCGGCACTCTGCCGGAGGGGGCAACGATCACGGAGGGGTTCTTCATCATCCTTGTGCCCCTCCGATGATGTGTGCATAGTTTACCATAGACCTACGGGTCCGTAGTTTGTAGCTAGATGGCTTCTTTTCTCCTTTTGATCTTCAATACAATGTTCTCTTTGATGTTGTTGGAGATCTATTTGATGTAACTCCTTTTTGCGGTGTGTTTGTTGGGATCCAATGAATTGTGGGTTTACGATCAATTCTATCCATGAATATTATTTGAGCCTTTGCTGAACTCTTTTATGCATGATTGTTATAGCCTCGTATTTCTTCTCTAATTTATTGGTTTGGTTTGGCCAACTACATTGATTTATCTTGCCATGGGAAGAGGTGCTTTGTGATGGGTTCAATCTTACGGTGCTCAATCTCAGTGACAGAAAGAGACATGACACGCATGTATCATTGCTAATAAGGGTAACAAGATGGGGTTTGCTCATACGTGAGTTTATTTCATCTACATCATGTCATTGTTCTTATTGCATTACTTCGATTTTCCATGAACTTAATACACTAGATGCATGCTGGATAGCGGTCGATGTGTGGAGTGATAGTAGTAGATGCGGGAAGGAGTCGGTCTAATAATCTAGGACGTGATGCCTATATACATGATCATTGCCATGGATATCATCATGATTATTCGCTTTTCTTTCAGTTGCCCAACAATAATTTGTTTACCCACCTTATGCTATTTTCTTGAGAGAAGCCACTAGTGAAAACTACGCCCCCTGGTCTATTTCCTTTAATTTTAAATCTAAAAATACCTTGCTGCACTTTTTTCTTTATTTTATTTTGTGTTTTAGTTAGATCTATTTATCAAATCGCATACAATTTAATCTATCTCAATACCGTTGAGGGATTGACAACCCCTCTTACGCGTTGGGTTGCAAGTATTTGTTGTTTGTGTGCAGGTGCTATTTACATATTGTTGCTTGGTTCTCCTACTGGATTTATAACCTTGGTTTCATAACTGAGGGAAATACTCACCTTTTTGTGTTGCATCATCCTCTCCTCTTCGGGGAATTACCAACGCAGATACAAGCAATCAGAGAGCACCTTGGCAGGCATTTTCGGACGTGTGATACCAGCCCCGCAATATGCTTCAGAGGGGGGGCTCGTGTCCATGTAGCTTCACATGATCTTCATGAACTCTTCGACGATGGGCCTTTGGTGGTCTTGCCCTCCCACGCGGCTTCCTTGAAGAAAAGTAAGTGATCAAGCATGCGAAGCTGAAAACACATGGCGCGATACCCGTTAACCTTGGAGCGACAGGAACAAGCCTTAATCAAAGTTTGGGGCCCAGACCCTCGAAATCTAGGGCTAGATGTGAAACTAGAAGTGGATGCCATTGTTCAATACAAAAAACCATGGCAGCCACCGACTCTTACTATTCGGGGTCCCTCCATAGGAAACACTTTTTCCGCGGACCCCTCGAGGAGGTCTGTGAAGCTGCTTGGTGCATCGATGGTCGGTATCCGGGGCCCCCTCCTTGGCCTCCAGGTACGCACACCCCTTCATGTGATTCATGCACTGACGGAAGGGCCCACCCTTCCTGGGGGCTCCCCCAACCTCCTAGGGACCGGATGCGTCGCAGCTCTGAACCTCGGTCACCAAGGGCCAGGAATAAACATGTCACGGACGGCCGACATCGAGTCTCTTGCGGCTGTTCGGGTGGCATGGACTGCCACCAAGCACTGAAGTTCCTCATGCTGGTTGATGCCCTTGGTGTCTCACCGTCCTTTAGCGGCAGGCGCAATGCCCATCCATTTGGTAAGCTCGTTTTTGTTGTTGAAGAGACACGAGCGCTCTCCCTCAACATGGAAGGGGGCAAGATGCTCTTCTTTCAAGTTGCGGGGATCCCCGAGGACGGTTTGCAAGGATTGAGCTGGTCGGCGCAGCTGTTCGGTGGTGGAGGCAGCGCGTCTTGCAACGCCTCGCTAGACTCATGGCGTCCTGATAATCCACAAGTATAAGGGATCGCAACAGTTTTCGAGGGTAAATATTCAAGCCAAATTTATAGATTCGACACAAGGGGCGCCAAAGAATATTTGAAGGTATTAGCAGTCGAGTTGTCAATTCAACCACACCTGGAGATTAATTATCTGCAGAAATATGATCAGTAGCGAAGTAGTTTGATAGTTTTGATTGTAGTGACAGTAGCAACGGTAACAGTAACATTGATAGCAGTAATTTGTAGCAAGTGTAACAGTGATGATAGCAGTAGTAACTTAGCAGAAACAATACGGATAAATTCGTAGGCATTGGATTGGTAACTTGTTGGATGATATTCATCATGAGACAGTTATAACCTAGGGCGATATGGCACTAGCTCCAGTTCATCGGTGTAATGTAGGCATGTATTCCGTAAATAGTCATACATGCTTTATTAAAAGAACATGCATGACATCTTTTGTCCTACCCTCCCGTGGCAGCGGGGTCCATATTGGAAATGTGACGCCCCCGATTTAATCGTACACTAATCATACACGCAAATGTGTACGATCAAGATCAGGGACGCACGGGAAGATATCACAACACAACTCTACAAATAAAATAAGTCATACAAGCATCATATTACAAACCAGGGGCCTCGAGGGCTCGAATACAAGAGCTCGATCATAGACGAGTCAGCGGAAGCAACAATATCTGAGTACAGACATAAGTTAAACAAGTTTGCCTGAAGAAGGCTAGCACAAACTGGGATACAGATCGAAAGAGGCGCAGGCCTCCTGCCTGGGATCCTCCTAAACTACTCCTAGTCGTCGTCAGCGGGCAGCACGTAGTAGGCACCTCCGGTGTAGTAGGAGTCGTCATCGACGGTGGCGTCTGGCTCCTGGGCTCCAACATCTGGTTGCGACAACCAGGTAGAAGGGATAGGGGGGGAAAGAGGGAGAAAGCAACCGTGAGTACTCATCCAAAGTACTCGCAAGCAAGGAGCTATACTACATATGTATGCATTGGTATCAAATGGAATAAGGGTATCATATGTGGACTGAACTGCAGAAAGCCGGAATAAGGGGGGGGG
>NC_053027.1:554670047-554693304 GCF_003073215.2 Triticum urartu | reverse complement strand
GGAACCTTGACTCATGCCGACCTAAGCCCAAACTTCATGTCTGGCAGGTTGTTCGTGGTAGTTTTGAATGTTACCACGCTTTGGTTTGGCTCCAGATGCAGTAGAGAAGATTTTACAGCCAGGTAAGTTTCTGGTCAGTAACTTTGAGATGTTACTGAGGTCAAATGGCTGGGAGTTGGGGGCTGTGCTTTGGAGGCTAGCCATCATCTACTAAGGTGATGATGCACAAGAAAATTCAGGCACAGGGAGGCAAGTAAAATGGTAGTTGCTGTAGAAACCACCATTTCTGTCCAGAACAGAAAATATTTTCTGTAGCAAAAATATTCCAAAAAGTGATGAAATATTTTTGCTCAGGAAGGTGCCCTAGGGTTCAAAGAATATTTGGGAATTTTCTCAGATTTTTGTGGGCAAGAAAAATGAGGGTTGCTTTGGAGCTCATTGAACTAGCTAGGGTTTTAGAGAAGAAAAATGAATATTTTTCATTTAAGAAAAATATTCCCAAGATTATTTTGAGATGGATCAGAAGGGGAATGATGATTAGAGAGGGGAATGATGCACTTGGGTGAAAGCCAAGGGTACCCAAGTGTTTAAGTCCATATGAAAAGATTCAGAAACCCCAACTTTCAAAATAAATCCAAATGAAAATCAGGCAAATAAGAGAGGGCAAAAATCAGGCTGTCACAAACCTCCCCCACTTAGAATGAATCTCTTCCTCGAGATTCGGTTTCTTGGGAAAACCACTCTGGATAGTGAGCCCTTAGGAACTCTTCTTGCTCCCAAGTTGATTCTGACTCTGTGTGATGCTCCCACTGAACTTTGTAAAATTTTCTTACTTTACTACAAGTGACCCTTTCCATCTGATCCAAAATTCTAAATGGTTTCTCTTCATAGGTTAAATCATTTGCCAATTCTACCTCATCCATAGCAGTCCTTTTCTCAGGCGGGGATATGCAGTGTCTTAATTGTCAAACATGAAACACGTTATGCACGTTTGCCAATTCAGCGGGTAGCTCCAACTGATATGCAACAGTACCCACCTGGGACATAACCGAGAATGGACCAATAAATCTGGGTGCCAATTTTCCATGGGTCTGAAATCTCTTGACTCCTTTCATATGAGTGACTCAGAGGTATACGTGTTCTCCGGGTTCAAAGCTGATTTGTCAGTGCTTTGCATCATAATAACTTTTCGGTCGAGATTTGGCCAATTGCAATCTGTCCCTGATTTCCTTAACTTGTTTCTCAGCTTCCATCATGAGATATGTTCCGAAGATACGGCTATCTCCAGTTTGAGACCAAGTTAAAGGAGTGCGGCACTTACGGCCATACAGAGCTTCATACGGTGACATCTTTAGACTGCTCTGGAATCTATTGTTATAAGAAAACTCGGCATATGGCAAGCAATCTTCCCATTTAGGTCCTTGGGCTAAAGCACAGGCTCGCAACATATCTTCGAGTATTTGATTTACCCGTTCTGTCTGTCCATCGGTCTGAGGATGATAAGCAGTAATATATTTCAGCGCCGTCCCCAAGGCTTGATGGAGACGGGACCAAAAAGCGGAGGTAAACACAGCTGGTTGAGGTGTGCGAGTTGATTCGCTCTGTATCTGGTGCTGATCGGAATGAAGTGAGCAACCTTGGTTGAGGTGTCCACTATGACCCAGATCGCATCCTTGCCCCGCTGGGTCTTAGGCAGTCCTGTAATGAAATCCATACAAACGTCATCCCATTTCCATTGCGACACCGTCAGTGGTTGGAGGAGTCCGGCTGGCTTCTGATGCTCTGCCTTCACCTTGTTGCATATGTCGCAACAGGCCACAAAATAGGCAATGTATTTCTTCATTCCATCCCACCAGAATATTTTTCTAAGGTCCTCATACATTTTCGTACCTCCCGGGTGAATGGAATATGAGGATTCGTGTGCTTCCGACAGGATTTTCTTCTTTAAGTCCGGCTGATTGGGTACACAAATCCGTCCACGGAATCGGAGGGTACCGAATTTGTCCTTGGAGAAATCTGGGGTCTGCCCTGCTATCAGGCTCTTGGCACGTCTTTGTAGCTTGATGTCAGCTGGCTGGGCCTTGCGGATCCCTTCCTCAAGTATGGGGGTAACTTCCAAAATATTAGCGAGGCCATCATCCACTATGACCAGGTTGAGCTGAGCAATCTCCTCTTGGAGTTTGGGAGGCAAGGATTTCGATATGACATTTAAGCTGACATGCTTTCGACTGAGGGCATCGACAACCACGTTGGCCTTTCCCGGGTGGTAATTTATTCCAAGATCATAATCCTTGACCAACTCTAGCCATCTTCGTTGACGGAGATTTAAATCCGGCTGATTAAATATGTATTTAAGACTTTTGTGATCGGTATTTGGCACCTTTTTCCAATGAGGTAGTGTCTCCAAATTTTTAGCGCATGAACCACCACAGCCAATTCCAAATCATGAGTAGGATAATTTCCCTCGTGGGGTCATAGCTGTCGCGATGCATATGCTACTACCTTGCTGTCTTGCATAAGTATGCAACCAAGGCCTTGCCTGGAGGCCTCACAATATACATCAAAACTGCGATAAATGTCTGGAAGGGTCAATACAGGTGCGGTTGTCAGCCGTATCTTTAGCTCATTGAAACTTTTCTCACAGTCCTCCGTCCATTCAAACTTCTTATCCTTTTTGAGCAGCTCCGTCATGGGTTTAGCAATCTTGGAAAACCCTTCAATGAAACGACGGTAATATCCAGCTAATCCGAGAAAACTCTAGATCTGCGTCACGGTCGTGGGCGGCAACCAATCGAGCACATCCTTTACTTTGCTTGGGTCCACGGATATACCTTCAGCGGATAGTACATGTCCGAGAAACTCAACTTTCTTGAGCCAAAACTCACATTTACTGAATTTGGCGTAAAGCTGATGGTCGCGGAGTCGTTGTAGCACTGCTCGGAGGTGATCCTTGTGCTCGTCTTCACCCTTGGAGTAAATGAGGATGTCATGATGAAGGCTACCACGAATTTGTCGAGGAAGTCCATGAATACTTTGTTCATCATATGCATGAAGAAAGCAGGGGAATGGGTGAGACCAAAGGACATCACGGTATATTCATAAAGCCCGTACCGAGTAGTGAATGCGGTCTTAGGAATCTCTTCCTTTTTAATTTTGAGCTGATGATATCCGGTCCATAAATCGATATTAGAGAATACATTAGCCCCACTGAGCTGATCAAACAAATCATCAATCCTTGGCAGCGGATATTTATTTTTGATGGGGACCTCATTCAGCTGACGGTAATCTACGCACATGCGGAGGCTGCCATCCTTTTTGTCCACGAAAATAGCAGGTGATCCCCATGGTGAAGAGCTGGGACGAATATATCCTTTTTGGAGCAGTTCATCCAACTGTTTCTTTAGCTCCACTAATTTTGATGAGGGCATCCGGTAATACTTCTTGTATAACGGCGCAGTTCCGGGCACAAGGTCTATTGCAAATTCTAGCTCTCGATCTGGTAGCATGCCTGGCAGTTCTTCTGGAAATACATTAGGGTACTCGCTGACCACAAGAATTAATTCCAACTCAGCCACAGTGGTAAAAACCAATTCTTGCTTGGGTATATTCTTGCAAGCATGGAATTTGGTAGTCTGCCCATTCGGACTGGTCAAGGTGACTTCTCGTGTTGCGCAGTTTATGCAAACTTGATGTTGGGTCAACCAATTCATACCCAATATAATATCCAACTTTTCAGACTCAATGATTATCAAAGAGGCTAGAAAGTAGACTCCGTTGATATTAATCTCCAGATCACGGCAGACCAGATTGCTCTTGATTAAAGATGTCGGGGTTTGTACTGGCATATTTTTGCCCAAAAGCGTACAAGGAAATTTGTTTTGGCAGCAAAACTCCGAGAAATAAAAGAATGGGAAGCCCCAGAGTCAAATAAAATTACAGCAGGTATGTTATTAACAGAAAACATACCAATGACGACTTCGGGGTTCTCTTGGGCTTCATCGGCTGAGAGATGATGCACGTGCCCAGTAAAGTTTTGCTGGGTCGGGCATGACTCTATAAAGTTGACTTGTGGCCTGAATGGGGCATTCGCCTTGTTGTTCTTGGGGCACTTCCTGGCATAATGTCCGTTCTGACCACAACTGAAGCAAGAATTATTTCGCTAACGCTCCTCATGCATGGGGTTGGTCACGATATTCCTGACTTGAGTGGTGGTCTTGTTAACATTCTGTTGTCAATTTGGCTTGTTTTCCACCTGAGTCTGCTGCCAGGTACGAGCCTTTTGCATTGGTTGCCCATCTTTCTTTAGCTCAAACTTACGCTTGTTGTCGTTGCTGACAGGCCTATTATCTGATATAAGCTTGTGCTCCCGTTCAGCAATGAAAGCCTTATTCACCAGAGTTTGGAAATCTGGGAAATCAAACATACTGAGAGTACACCGGAGTTGCGGATTTAAGCCTCAAAGAAATCTGTCAATCTTCCTTTCTGCGGTGGCCACGTCATAAAGGGAGTAACGGGCCTGATGATTGAATTTTTGCAAATATTCACCCACAGACTGATTTCCTTGGACGAGGGCGAGAAATTCACGCTGCTTAATCTTCATAACTCTAGTAGGGATATGATATTTCCGGAACTGATCCTTAAATTTTTCCCAGGTGATTTCTTCATTAGCAGGCCGCATGGCTTTTGCATTTTCCCACCATATGGCAGCAGCGCCTTCAAGGTAATGAGTTGCAAATGGAACTTTATCATTTTCTTCAGTACGAGCAATCTCAAGCTTTTTCTCAATGGTACGCAACCAATCATCTGCATCCAATGGGTCAACAATCTGACTGAAACTGGGTGGCTTGGTCCTTTGAAAATCTGACAGCTTTGAGTAATGACCGTTCTGATTTCCATTCTGTCCAACCATAGCTTGCACACTTCTTAACATTTCAAGTAGATCATTGTTCCTTCTTTCCTCAAACATACGCAAAATTTGCTCGGTGGAGGGCGGATTTGGCGGTGGAGGCGGTGGCGGAACGTACGGCTTGGGAGAATGTCCCGCCTGTCGTGCGGAACGACGAACATGAGTTCCCTCACGAACGTTGCTACTGCCGCCTCCCCGCGTCATCCTATTGTGGATTTTTCCCAAGATAACGCAATCGAGATGAGAAACATCCAAGAATAAATTTGTGGAAAAGCCAGCGACAAATCTCGAAAGAAAACAAAAGAGCGAAGAAAATACGGTGAATAAAGCCCAACAAAATTATACATAGACTCATACATGAAAGATAAACAACATGACAGGTTCAACTACTCTCATACAGGCAACGAAACATTATGACTCGTACGGCTACCTCCGTACATTATCCGGACGACCGCGAATACTCCGAGGTACTACTGCTCTGCTGGTGCTGCGGTGTCCTCCCCTGAAGCGGACTCGGATCCTGAACTGACGAGTTTAACGGAAACCTCTGGGTTAAAGGTAACACAACGACGCTTCCTCGAAGGCTCTCCCTCAGGGGCAAGGGTAGGATGAATCGTCGGGGCTACAGGAGTGGCGAGAAGTGAAACCCACTCGGCAGGAGTACTGAGAGGGTTCACCGTCGAGGTGCCCGAGCTACTCGGGGGAGTGATGTATACTACAGAACCTTCTTCTTGTAGACGTTGTTGGGCCTCCATGTGCAGAGGTTTGTAGGACAGTAGCAAATTTCCCTCAAGTGGATGACCTAAGGTTTATCAATCCGTAGGAGGCGTAGGATGAAGATGGTCTCTCTCAAGCAACCCTGCAACCAAATAACAAAGAGTCTCTTGTGTCCCCAACACACCCAATACAATTGTAAATTGTATAGGTGCACTAGTTCGGCGAAGAGATGGTGATACAAGTGGTATATGGATAGTATATAAAGGTATTTGTAATCTGAAATTATAAAAACAACAAGGTAACTAATGATAAAAGTGAGCGTAAACGGTATTGCAATGCTAGGAAACAAGGCCTAGGGTTCATACTTTCACTAGTGTAAGTCCTCTCAACAATAATAACATAATTGGATCACATAACTATCCCTCAACATGCAACAAAGAGTCACTCCAAAGTCACTAATACGGAGAACAAACAAAGAGATTATGGTAGGGTACGAAACCACCTCAAAGTTATTCTTTCCAATCAATTCGTTGGGCTATTCCTATAAGTGTCACAAACAGCCCTAGAGTTCGTACTAGAATAACACCTTAAGACACAAATCAACCAAAACCCTAATGTCACCTAGATACTCCAATGTCACCTCAAGTATCCGTGGGTATGATTATACGATATGCATCACACAATCTCAGATTCATCTATTCAACCAACACATAGAACCTCAAAGAGTGCCCCAAAGTTCCTACCGGAGAATCACGACGAAAACGTGTGCCAACCCCTATGCATAGGTTCATGGGCGGAACCCGCAAGTTGATCACCAAAACATACATCAAGTGAATCACGTGAATTATCCCATTGTCACCACAGATATGCCGGCAAGACATACATCAAGTGTTCTCAAATCTTTAAAGACTCAATCCGATAAGATTACTTCAAAGGGGAAACTCAATTCATTACAAGAGAGTAGAGGGGAGGAGAAACATAAGATCCAACTATAATAGCAAAGCTCGCGATACATCAAGATCGTAACCCAAGAACACGAGAGAGAGAGAGATCAAACACATAGCTACTGGTACATACCCTCAGCCCCGAGGGAGAACTACTCCCTCCTCGTCATGGAGAGCACCGGGATGATGAAGATGGCCACGGAGAGGGATTGCCCCCTCCGGCAGGGTGCCGGAACGGGTCTAGATTGGTTTTTGGTGGCTACGGAGGCTTCTGGCGGCGGAACTCCCGATCTATTTCGCTTCTGGAGTTTATATATGGGAGTTATATAGGCGGAAGAAGTACGTCAGGGGAGCCACGAGGGGCCCCGAGGCAGGGGGGCGCGCCCTAGGGGGGGGCGCCCCCACCCTCGTGACCGCCTCTCTTTTCCTTGGCGTAGGGTCCAAGTCTCCTGGATCACGTTCGGTGAGAAAATCACGTTCCCGAAGATTTTATTCCGTTTGGACTCCGTTTGATATTCCGTTTCTCGAAACACTGAAATAGGCAAAAAACAGCAATTCTGGGCTGGGCCTCCGGTTAATAGGTTAGTCCCAAAAATAATATAAAAGTGGAAAATAAAGCCCAATATAGTCCAAAACAGTAGATAATATAGCATGGAGCAATCAAAAATTATAGATACGTTGGAGACGTATCAGGCATCCCCAAGCTTAATTCCTGCTCGTCCTCGAGTAGGTAAATGATAAAAAGAGAATTTTTGATGCGGAGTGCTACTTGGCATAATTTCAATGCAAATCTTCTTAATTGTGGTATGAATATTCAGATTAGAAAGATTCAAGACAAAAGTTTATATTGACATAAAAATAATAATACTTCAAGCATACTAACAAAGCAATTATGTCTTCTCAAAATAACATGGCCAAAGAAAGTTATCCCTACAAAATCATATAGTCTGTCTATGCTCTATCTTCACCACACAAAGTATTTAAATCATGCACAACCCCGATGACAAGCCAAGCAATTGTTTCATACTACTTTTTCAAAACTTTTTCAATCTTCACGCAATACATGAGCGTGAGCCATGGATATAGCACTATAGGTGGAATAGAATGGTGGTTGTGGAGAAGACAAAAAGGAGAAGATAGTCTCACATCAACTAGGCGTATCAACGGGCTATGGAGATGCCCATCAATAGATATCAATGTGAGTGAGTAGGGATTGCCATGCAACGGATGCACTAGAGCTATAAATGTATGAAAGCTCAAAAAGAAACTAGAGGGTGTGCATCCAACTTGCTTGCTCATGAAGACCTAGGGCAATTTGAGGAAGCCCATCATTGGAATATACAAGCCAAGTTCTATAATGAAAGATTCCCACTAGTATATGAAAGTGATAACATGAGAGACTCTCTACTATGAAGATCATGGTGCTACTTTGAAGCACAAGTGTGGTAAAAGGATAGTAACATTGTCCCTTCTATTTTTCTCTTTTTTTTATTTTATTTTTTTATTTGGGCCTTTTCTCTCTTTTTTATGGCCTCTTTTTTTTTGGGCTTCTTTGGCCTCTTTTATTTATTTTTCGTCCGGAGTCTCATCCCGACTTGTGGGGGAATCATAGTCTCCATCATCCTTTCCTCACTGGGACAATGCTCTAATAATGATGATCATCACACTTTTATTTTTCTTACAACTCAACAATTACAACTCGATACTTAGAACAAAATATGACTCTATATGAATGCCTCTGGCGGTGTACCGGGATATGCAATGAATCAAGAGTGACATGTATGAAAGAATTATGAACGGTGGCTTTGCCACAAATACGATGTCAACTACATGATCATGCAAGCAATATGACAATGATGGAGTGTGTCATAATGAACGGAACGGTGGAAAGTTGCATGGCAATATATCTCGGAATGGCTATGGAAATGCCATAATAGGTAGGTATGGTGGCTGTTTTGAGGAAGGTATATGGTGGTGTATGATACCGGGCGAAAGGTGCGCGGTATTAGAGAGGCTAGCAAAGGTGGAAGGGTGAGAGTGCGTATAATCCATGGACTCAACATTAGTCATAAAGAACTCATATACTTATTGCAAAAATCTACAGTTATCAAAGCAAAGTATTACGCGCATGCTCCTAGGGGGATAGATTGGTAGGAAAAGACCATCGCTCGTCCCCGACCGCCACTCATAAGGAAGACAATCAATAAATAAATCATGCTCCGACTTCATCACATAACGGTTCACCATACGTGCATGCTACGGGAATCACAAACTTCAACACAAGTATTTCTCAATTTCACAACTACTCAACTAGCATGACTCTAATATCACCATACTCATATCTCAAAACAATCATATATCAAACTTCTCCTTTGTATTCAACACACTCATAAGAGAATTTTATTATTCTTGATAATACCTAGCATATTAAGGATTTTACAGCAAATTACCATGCTATTTAAGACTCTCAAAATAATAAGTGAAGCATGAGAGTTCATCTATTTCTTCAAAATAAAACTACCACCATGCTCTTTAAAAGATATAAGTGAAGCACTAGAGCAAATGACAAACTACTCCGAAGATATAAGTGAAGATCAATGAGTAGTTCGAATAATTATGCAACTATGTGAAGACTCTCTAACATTTAATAATTTCAGATCTTGGTATTTTATTCAAACAGCAAGCAAAAAGAAATAAAATGACGCTCCAAGCAAAACACATATCATGTGGTGAATAAAAATATAGCTCCAAGTAAAGTTACCGATGAACGAAGACGAAAGAGGGGATGCCTTCCGGGCATCCCCAAGCTTAGGCTTTTGGTTGTCCTTGAATATTACCTTGGGGTGCCTTGGGCATCCCCAAGCTTAGGCTTCTTGCCACTCCTTATTCCATAGTCCATCGAATCTTTACCCAAAACTTGAAAACTTCACAACACAAAACTTAACAGAAAACTCGTAAGTTCCGTTAGTATAAGAAAGTAAATCACCACTTCAAGGTACTGTAATGAACTCATTATTTATTTATATTGGTGTTAAACCTACTGTATTCCAACTTCTCTATGGTTTATATACTATTTTACTAGCCATAGATTCATCAAAATAAGTAAACAACACATGAAAAACAGAATCTGTCAAAAACAGAACCGTCTGTAGTAATCTGGATCAAACGTATACTTCTGGAACTCATAAAATTCTCAAATAAATTGCTGGACCTGAGGAATTTATCTATTAATCATCTGCAAAATAATTAACTAAATATCACTCTCCAAATAAAAATGGCAGCAATTCTCGTGAGCGCTAAAGTTTCTGTTTTTTACAGCATGATCAACAAGACTTTCCTCAAGTCTTCCCAAAGGTTCTACTTGGCACAAACACTAATTAAAAGCATAAAACCACATCTAAACAGAGGCTAGATGAATTATTTATTACTAAACAGGACAAAAAGCAAGGAACAAAAATAAAATTGGGTTGCCTCCCAACAAGCGCTATCGTTTAACGCCCCTAGCTAGGCATGATGATTTCAATGATGCTCACATAAAAGATAAGAATTGTAACATAAAGAGAGCACCTTGAAGAATATGACTAGCACATTTAAGCCTAACCCACTTCCTATGCATAGGGATTTTGTGAGCAAATAACTTGTGGGAACAAGAATCAACTTGCATAGGAAGGTAAAACAAGCATAACTTCAAAACTTTAAGCGCATAGAGAGGAAACTTGATATTATTGCAATTCCTACAAGCATATGTTCCTCCCTCATAATAATTTTCAGTAGCATCATGAATGAATTCAACAATATAACCAGCACTTAAAGCATTCTTTTCATGATCTACAAGCATAGAAATTTTATTACTCTCCACATAAGCAAATTTCTTCTCAGTCGGAATAGTGGGAGTATCATAAGAGACTTGAATACTATAAATTGTTTCCACATTAAAAGAGTAATGTTCAGAGAAGGGGTAATCATAATCATGACAAGTTTTATAAATATAATCACTACTTTTTATAGCATAAGTATCATCATAATAATCATCATAACTAGGAGGCATGTTATCATCATTATAAACTTGCATATCAAAACTTGGGAGACTAAAAATATCATCTTCATTAATCATAGCTATCCCCAAGCTTGGGACAAACATTAATTGCAGCAAATATATTCTCAAAAACATCATCTTCATCAAACATAGCATCCCCAAGCTTGGGCCTTTTCATATCATAAGCATAATCACTCTCATCATTAATAGTATGAGATAGCACCAATAGTATAGCAATTATCATATTCTTCCAAGCAAGTGCCAAAAAGATTTTCAAGATCATAAGAAGTATCATTATCTTCCACAATTATATTTTCATGAGGCACAATAGTAATAGGAGCAGCATTATTTGGGGGAGATATCTTTTTACCTCTCTTCCTTTTTCTTTTCTTCTTCTTCACCACATCATGTGTGGGTTCAATCCTCTTTTTGGAGCTCCTTATTAATGAGATTGGTTGAATAGGAGGCTCCTCCTCATTACCTGATTCATCATAAGAAATAATAGGAGGAGGATATTGGGAAGTCTCTTCCCTTTCATTAGTATTCTCTTCATCTTCTATTTGTTTTCTTTTCTTTATGTAATTGGCAATATAAGGATTTTCAATGCAATTCACCGCACAATACATATAAATTCTTCCTAGATCAAAATCAAGAAATCTATCAAGATTAATTTGGAATACCCTCAGTTAACGTTTCATTTCCTCATACCCCAAAAGAAGACTAAGCTCTTTATGATGCTCAAGGGTAATCAAATTATCACAATTTTTGGATATGATTCGGTCATGAAACAATTTGCATTGGAGATTTAAATAACCATGTTCATTGCAAAGTTCACAAGGAGCGTGAAAAATATTGAATTTTTCAGCAGATTCATCTAGCTCTTGTTGCAACAATTTGGTTTCTAAATACTTATGCCTCTTGCAATATCTATCTTCCCTATTTGGCGTGTACTTACAAACCCAATGCACTCCATAAAAATTGACATGTTTATAGGAGACATTTTCATCATAACTAGTGCAATCATCATTAGTATCATGGATATTCGAAGAATTCGTACTAAGAACATTGCAATCATGCTCATCATTCAAAGATTTAGTGCCAAACATTTTATAGATTTCTTCTTCTAGCACTTGAGCACAATTATCCTTTCCATCATACTCACGAAAGATATTAAAAGGTGAAGCATATGAGACAAACTCAATTCCATTTTTTTTGTAGTTTTCTTTTATAAACTAAACTAGTGATAAAACAAGAAACTAAAAGACTCGATTGCAAGATCTAAAGATATACCTTCAAGCACTCACCTCCCCGGCAATGGCGCCAGAAAATAGGGAGTAACCGGTGAAACAGGGGAACTAGAACTGGCTGGAATATAGGGAGTAAATCCCAGAGAAGATGGAGTAGTGGCAGATCTTGTAGTGACCAAAGTAGCGGCTAAAGCAGTACGGTCACGAGCCAGCTCTTGAGCCAGCTCGTGGATCATAAGATAGCTAGCAGTGACATAACAAGCAAGCTGGCTATCAACACTATCAGACTCCGGATCAATGATCTGGAAAGGGACACGACCATTGTCGTGTAGAGAAGGGTAGTAAAAGAAACATGGGTGGTTTTGCATTCGGACCTCGTTGTAGCGAAGCTCGACAAGGACCTTGTCGGTGTCAAAACCGGCGGATCTCGGGTAGGGGGTCCCGAACTGTGCGTCTAGGCGGATGGTAACAGGAGGCAGGGGACACGATGTTTTACCCAGGTTCGGGCCCTCTTGATGGAGGTAAAACCCTACGTCCTGCTCGATTAATATTGATGATATGGGTAGTACAAGAGTAGATCTACCACGAGATCAAGGAGGCTAAACCCTAGAAGCTAGCCTATGGTATGATTGTTGTTCTGTCCTACGGACTAAAACCCTCCGGTTTATATAGACACCGGAGAGGGCTAGGGTTACACAGAGTCGGTTACAATGGTAGGAGATCTACATATCCGTATCGCCAAGCTTGCCTTCCACGCCAAGGAAAGTCCCTTCCGGACACGGGACGAAGTCTTCAATCTTGTATCTTCATAGTCCAGGAGTCCGCTGAAGGTATAGTCCGGCTATCCGGACACCCCCTAATCCAGGACTCCCTCAGTAGCCCCTGAACCAGGCTTCAATGACGATGAGTCCGGCGCGATTGTCTTCGGCATTGCAAGGCGGGTTCTCCTCCAAATTCCGTGTACCTGTTTGAATAAAGTCCGGTTTCTTGTAGATGTTGCGCTCCTTGGCTTCTACGCCCAATAATGGCCGCTTCCCACGTGTCAAACGAATATGAAAAGTCTGAGTGTTTTTACATTCACACCCCTAGCCGCGTAAATGAGCTGCCCTATTTAAGGGGACGAGGATTTAGATCCAATCCACACCTTCTCCCCTCCGCGAGTGTTCATCAGAGCGCATCCGACAAAGGTCCATTCCACCATGGCCAGCCGTCGCAACTCCTCCTTTCGCCCTTCCAGCCTAGCCTGGATATTGGGAGAGATGCTCCATCCCGCATAGCGAGCTAGTGACGCTCCAGACCAAGGGATTTCTCCCCCCGGCCTATATGGTCCCGGTTCGAGCCGGTCTTGCCATCTATAATGGCGGAGAGCAAGCGGAGAGTGCCCCTAATCCCTCCAAAGGAGAGCGGGTATGCCTTGTCCCTTATTTAATAAGAGGGCTCGGATTTCCAATCCATCCGTTTCTCCGGGGGCTCCTGGAGTTCTATGGCCTCCAGCTACACAATCTTACGCCTGCCTCCGTATTGCATATCGCGGGCTTCGTAGCCCTCTGCGAGCTGTTTTTGGGTGTTGAGGCTCATTTCGGGCTGTGGAAAGAGCTATTCTGCCTTGTGCCCCGTTCTCAGAAGGGGTCAATATATCAAGTGGGCGGAGCCGAAGTGTGGCGCATCGCCGGGACCGGATATCTATCCGGAACCCCAAAGAAGGCGTCCGAGGACTGGCCTTCGGAATGGTTTTATATAGAGGACGTCCCGCTGCCGGATCCTGTCCGGATCGGCCTCCCTGAGTTCGACAGTGCTCCCCTAAAGAAGCGCCTAAGTTGGCGTCCACGGAGCCCTCAGAGGGAAAGTGACAAGGACGTTCTTTACCTGATGGGCCGGATAAGATTGTTAGCTCATTCCGGACTGACCATGATCGGAGTCATGGCCGCATGCATCATGCGGGGGGTGCAGCCGCTTCAGTATAGAGGCCACCCCATGTGGGACTTCAACGGGGAGGACGACGCCACCCGTCACGGCCGTAAGGGGCCGGACTCGGCTGCCGCTCTAATAAAGATCTTGTCCGCTTTGTACAAGGGAGAAGAGGAGGAATTTCTCTGCGTCAACCCTCAAGGTGGATTTACAATGTATAATCCTCCAAGCTGGGTAAGTGGACACTTTTACTTGCCATTGTTCTTGTATTCCCATTGCTTCAAATATTATGGGTTATCGACACCAGTAGCAGGAACTGCACAGCAACACAAATAAACAGCCCCTGCACACAGATAACAAATCCTCGCAACCGCGTGTAAAAGGGGTTGTCAATCCTTTCCGGGTACGTGCCTCAAGATAGGCAAACGGACGTGAGATAAATTTGTAGTAGATTGATAGATCGAACGCCAAATAAAATAAATAAGAATAAATTGCAGCAAGGTATTTTTGTATTTTTGGTTTAATAGATCTGAAAATAAATGCAAAGGAAAAGTAGATCGCAAAGGCAAATAATATGATAAAGATCACGGACCCGGTGGCCGTTACGGCCGATTACCCAGGGCTAATCCCGGCCTCCCAGGTAACTGAGATCGAAGTCCCAGTACCCCGAATAGGGGTCCGCCCTCTCGTGTTTTCAGTTTCCTGATTACAACCGAGCTTTGCAGGGGAGGTTTTTGAGACGGGAGGCCGAACCTGCGGCGACAAGCCAACGAGGGGCCGCAGGGCCCCGTGGGCAGAAAAGAGGTGCAGTCCGGACCGAGGCGTCAGCGCAAAGGTATGGCGCGCCCCCTTATCCCAGGTGTTATACCTTCAAGGCATATTAACACTCGTGCTCTCTTCAGGACAAAGAGACCTCGCCGGACTATATCCGGAGAGGCTGCCAATCGCGCCTCCACCAGCCAGGCTCCAAAGCCTGGTCCGGAGGCGGAGGCGAACACAAGGCGCGCACCGGACGCTCCTCCGACGGAGGATGTGGACAGGTTGTCTGCCACCAACTCTGAGGTGGAGAGTGCCATGAACCACAGGCGTCGCCGGACAATTCTTCGCGACGCTTGTTTCTCCCAAGAGGCATTAGATGCCTTCAATTCGGGAGATGCGTACCTCCATGTCCGCTCAAAATGGTCTAGCCAGAGCCACGGAGCAATATGTAAAAGACATACGGTGTAAGAAAATTTTGGTAATTATATATATATATATACCAGTAGCCCCCTGAGATATGAAGTGTAGAAGAACCATGATTTAGGATCATATGTTATATGCCGCGATTCTGCACAAAAAAGAACCCAATTGTCCAGGAGCTAGGTGGAGTGCAAAAAGCCCAATCTTGCAGGCCTGCACTGAGCCACGACAGGGGATGACCCAGTAGGGGACCTGCCGTTGGGTCATAATTACATACTACTTTCATATAAGTGTGTTTTGTGAAGTCGAAGATTTTGGGGCTTGTCTGAGATCCCTCAACACCTGTCACGAGTCAGACTGGACTTGAATGCCGCGCGAAATAGGCACATATCCGCCTAGAAGGCTGGTAGTCGCTCTGAACCAAGGGTGAGGCTGAGGAAGTAATTAGATCTCAAGATGACCAAGCTCATCCAAGATTTGGGCGTCGATCTGAAAGATGTTCGTAGCCTAGCTGTTCAGACCGTTAGGAGTATCGCGGCTTCGGCGCGGCATAACATATTTAGTAGATGCTTGATATGACACCTTTGAAAATTTGTGGGGGGAAGTCGGACTAACAGAGTAATGTCTGTAGGTGTGCTAACAGGTCGTCCTGCAGAGGAGATGCCCGGTTCTACGGGTGACCTTCTTCCCGAGCTCTCGCAACTGCTCGAGCGAGTTCGGAGGCGATGCAAGGCGTCGCCCAGGCCTTGTGGCCATCCATCTCCATGCCCGAAGGTCTTGGAGAGCTTGCGGAGAAGCTAAAGGGAGCACGGCGGCGCTTCCGATTGTGGAAGATATCGGCCTGCCGTCAAGGCGCTAGGGAGGCCTGGGCCATGGTGAAGACGCGGTACACAAAGGCTGACCCCAACCACATGGCCGAGGTCGGTCCTGTGGGGCCCGATGGGAAGGAGATCCCTGTAAGCTTAGTATACGGCCAAGTAGAATTGGCCGCAAAGTATTCCCAGCAGGACTGTAAATTAGACAGCCTGTTAGATGGTATTGAAGAGGAATACAATCAGTCAGAATGACTATGTAATTTAATTGACATTTATAATGCCTTCTAGCCGGATTGTAGATCGTTTGTCATGGCCGACCTTTTCGCTTCAGCCTCGGGACCTGACGGTCCGGAGTGTGTCCGAATTCCGATGTGTTATATAAGAACCGGGGAATGCCATGGAGACCAGGCGTAGAGGTCATTAGTGCGTGAACAGACAAGTGCCCGACTAGTTATGTTATATTACATGGTTAGTAAGAAACATCTTCCAGGGAGAATAGTTCCGTTAGGGGTTCCTTTCCCTGGGAGGCATGCCCTAAGTGCATGCCCATTCTGCGAAAAAGACGCGGGAAAAAGCATCTGGGGGCGCATAAATAAATAAGTGAAAAGATCATCTTTTAGGTCACCGACCGAATATTCCCTTAAGAACGCTAGCTTTCGGCTTCACCCAGTCTGAGGTACACATCCGGCTGATCCGGCAGTAACAATCGCAGAGGTGCTCCCTTTACCGCCTAGCCGAATAATCGGGAACGTAGGGGTAAGCACAGGAGCCAGGCAACCCAGCTTGGCCAAAACTTAAGTCATATCGATGCATATAATGGTGAAATAAAAGGTACATGCGGAAGTGTAACACATGTGTTGGGCATGAAGCCCGTATAAATAAGCTTCTGTTAAAAGAAGCCCCCAGGTTTAATGAGTGCGAATAGCACGTCATTTGATGAGCCTTTAAAGGCTATAAGAGAAAGGAAGGGGAGAAGGAGAGAAATGTAAGACAGACAGTATATAAAAAATGGACAGAGGAAGGAGACGAACACAGAGTCCGGCGCTAGGCATAGAATCTTCGGAGACGGGCTGCGTTCCATGGGTTCGGCTCGAGTCGGTTATCCGATGCATCTCGCAGGCGGTACGCTCCACCAGTCAGGACTTGGTCAATTATGAAGGGACCTTCCCACTTGGGCTTGAGTTTGTCCTTTTTCTTGTCCGGCAGGCGTAGAACTAATTCGCCAACGTTGTAATTTTTGGCCCGTACTTCTCTGCTTTGGTATCTTCGAGCCTGCTGTTGATAGAATGCGGAACGGGCTTTTGCCACGTCACGCTCCTCCTCCAATGCGTCCAAACTGTCCTGCCGATCGAGCTCGGCTTCTCTTTCTTCGTACATGCGCACTCGAGGTGAGTCATGAATTATGTCGCAAGGCAAAACTGCCTCTGCGCCGTACACCATAAAGAATGGTGTGTATCCGGTGGTGCGATTCGGCGTGGTCCGCAGCCCCCAGAGTACGGAGTCGAGCTCCTCTACCCAGTGCGTGTTAGATTCCTTGAGGGACCGCACTAATCTGGGTTTGATGCCGCTCATGATGAGACCATTTGCACGTTCGACCTGGCCGTTAGTTTGTGGGTGATAGACGGAAGCATAATCGAGCTTGATGCCCATGTTTTTGCACCAGAGTTTTACCTCGTCGGCCGTAAAGTTCGTGCCGTTATCAGTGATGATGCTGTGGGGGACGCCGTAACGGTGTACAACCCCGGATATAAAGTCTATCACCGGTCCGGATTCGGCCGTCTTAACAGGCTTGGCTTCTATCCATTTGGTGAATTTATCCACCATGACCAATAAGTATTTTTGCTTGTGGGTTCCGCCTTTAAGGGGTCCAACCATGTCAAGCCCCCAGACCATGAAGGGCCAAGTGATGGGGATAGTTCGGAGGGCGGTGGGTGGCATATGACTTTGGTTTGCAAAGAGCTGGCAACCGACGCATCGTTGGACTAAGTCCTGGGCGTCTGCCCGGGCCGTCGGCCAATAAAAGCCTGTACGGAAGGCCTTGCTTACAAGGGACCAAGCTGCAGCGTGATGACCACCGAGTCCGGCATGAATTTCAGCCAGGAGGTTCCGCCCTTCCTCTTCAGAGATGCACCTTTGAAGGACTCCGGTAGTGCTTTTCTTATAAAGCTCTCCCTCGTGGACTTTGTAGGCTTTGGATCGCTGCACTATGCAGCGTGCCTCATTTTGTTCCTCGGGGAGTTCCTGCCTAGTAAGGTAGGCGAGGAATGGTTCTGTCCACGGGGCGATGACGACCATTATTACGTGGGCTGAAGGTGTTATTTCATTGGCCGAGCCTCCGATTGTGTCAGAATGTTCAGTACCGGGCAGTGCGGTTGGGTCGGGGCTGTTATTGTTCAGCTCCCCTTCCCATACTACGGATGGCTTGAAAAGCCTTTCCAAGAAGATGTTGGGGGGACTACAATGCATTTTGCGCCGATGCGTGCTAGGACATCTGCCGCCTGATTATTTTCCCAGGCTATATGGTGAAATTCAAGCCCTTCGAACCGAGCTGACATTTTTAGGACGGCGTTGCGGTAAGCTACCATTTTTGGATCCTTGGCATCAAAGTCTCCATTTATTTGGGATATTGCGAGGTTCGAGTCCCCGCGCACCTCTAGGCGTTGAATGCCCATGGATACTGCCATCCGGAGACCATGTAAAAGGGCCTCATATTCGGCTGCATTGTTGGAGTCTGTGTACGCAATCTGGAGTACGTATTGAACTATGTCTCCTGTGGGGGACGTCAAAATGACGCCAGCCCCTAGTCCGGCCAACATCTTGGAGCCGTTGAAATGCATGATCCAATTTGAATATGTGTCGTACTCTTTAGGGAGTTCGGCCTCCGTCCATTCTGCGACGAAGTCGGCCAAAACTTGCGACTTGATGGCTCACCGTGGCTTATAAGTTATGTCGAACGGGAGGAGCTCAATGGCCCATTTTGCAATCCGGCCCGTTGCGTCACGGTTGTTTATAATATCGTTAAGTGGTACTTCCGAGGCTACTGTTATTGAACACTCTTGAAAGTAGTGTCGTAGCTTCCGGGATGCCATGAATACCGCGTACGCAATCTTTTGATAATGCGGGTACCGTGATTTGCACGGAGTGAGGACAGTGGACACATAATAGACCGGCTTTTGAAGGGGGAATTTGTGTCCGTCCGTTTCTCGTTCGACGACGAGCACTGCGCTTACAACCTGATGTGTTGCTGCAATGTACAATAGCATTGGTTCGCCAATGTTTGGCGCGGCCAGGACTGGGTTTGTTGCCAATATGGCTTTTATTTCGTCGAGTCCGGCCGTGGCTGCATCCGTCCATTCGAAGTGTTCGGTGCACCGAAGGAGGCGGTAAAGGGGTAGGGCCTTTTCTCCCAAGCGGGAGATAAAGCGGCTTAGAGCCGCCATGCATCCGGTTAACTTTTGTATTTGTTTGAGGTCCTTTGGGATATCCAATTGTGACAGAGCTCGGATCTTGGCTGGATTTGCTTCAATTCCTCTACCGGATACAATGAAGCCCAAGAGCTTTCCGGCTGGAACGCCGAAAACGCATTTTTCCGGGTTGAGCTTGATGTCGTATGTTCGGAGGTTATCAAATGTGAGCCTCAAGTCGTCTACTGAGGCCCGAGGGCAGCACTCCTGAGACTCCAGTGCGTGTACAACCCCACTCATTATTACGTGAGAGTGTCACGAGCAGAGATCTTCATGGGCACTGGGCCTTGCTTCACAGGCACCGGGCCTTGCTTCATGCGTAGAACTTCCGGAGGTGTTAGATGTTCCAGGCATTCTGGATGGGGATCCCGTCTTGAGTCTCTAGGAATGCGGTGCCAGGCCTGAAGACGTGGGCGACCCGAAACGGGCCCTCCCACATGGGTGAGAGCTTGTGCATCCCTTCCCTAGAGAGCACCCACCTCAGGACAAGATCACCCACCTCGAGCGTTCTGGAGCGGACGCTGCGGTAGTGGTACCGCCGCAGCGCCTGCTGGTACCTCGCAGCTCAGAGCGAGGCTTCACGGCGGCGTTCTGATAACCCGCAAGTATAGGGGATCGCAACAGTTTTCGAGGGTAGAGTATTCAACCAAATTTATTGATTCGACACAAGGGGAGCCAAAGAATATCTCAAGTATTAGCAGCTGAGTTGTCAATTCAACCACACCTGGAAACTTAATATCTGCAGCAAAGTATTTAGTAGCAAAGTAATATGATAGTAGTGGTAACGGTAACAAAGGTAACAGTAGTAAAAGTAATGTTTTTGGTATTTTGTAGTGATGATAGCAATAGCAACGGAAAGTAAATAAGCGAAGAACAATATATGGAAAGCTCGTAGGCAATGGATCGGTGATAGAGAATTATGCCGGATGCGGTTCATCATGTAACAGTCATAACCTAGGGTGACACAGAACTAGCTCCAGTTCATTGATATAATGTAGGCATGTATTCCGAATATAGTCATACGTGCTTATGGAAAAGAACTTGCATGACATCTTTTTTCCTACCCTCCCGTGGCAGCGGGGTCCTTACGGAAACTAAGGGATATTAAGGCCTCCTTTTAATAGAGAACCGGAACAAAGCATTAACACATAGTGAATACATGAACTCCTCAAACTACGGTCATCACCGGTAAGTATCCCGATTATTGTCACTTCGGGGTTAACGGATCATAACACATAATAGGTGACTATAGACTTGCAAGATAGGATCAAGAACACTCATATATTGATGAAAACATAATAGGTTCAGATCTGAAATCATGGCACTTGGGCCCTAGTGACAAGCATTAAGCATAGCAAAGTCATAGCAACATCAATCTCAGAACATAGTGGATACTAGGGATCAAACCCTAACAAAACTAACTCGATTACATGATAGATCCCATCCAACCCATCACCGTCCAGCAAGCCTACGATGGAATTACTCACGCACGGCGGTGAGCATCATGAAATTGGTGATGGAGGATGGTTGATGATGACGATGGCGACGGATTCCCCTCTCCGGAGCCCCGAACGGACTCCAGATCAGCCCTCCCGAGAGGTTTTAGGGCTTGGCGGCGGCTCCGTATCGTAAAACATGATGAATTCTTCTCTCTGATTTTTTTCTCCCCGAAACACAATATATGAGAGTTGGAGTTGGAGTCGGAGAGGCACCAGGGGGCCCACGAGGTAGGGGGCGCGCCCTAGGGGGCAGGCGCGCCCCCACCCTCGTGGAGAGGTGGTGGGCCCCCTGGCCTTCATCTTTTGCAGGTATTTTTTATATTTTCCAAAAAGTTGCTCCGTGAAGTTTCAGGTCATTCCGAGAACGTTTGTTTCTGCACATAAATAACACCATGGTAATTCTGCTGAAAACAGCGTCAGTCCGGGTTAGTTCCATTCAAATCATGCAAGTTAGAGTCCAAAACAAGGGCAAAAGTGTTTGGAAAAGTAGATACGACGGAGACGTATCAACTCCCCCAAGCTTAAACCTTTGCTTGTCCTCAAGCAATTCAGTTGACAAACTGAAAGTGATAAAGAAAAACTTTTACAAACTCTGTTTGCTCTTGTTGTTGTAAATATGTAAAGCCAGCATTCAAGTTTTCAGCAAAGATTATAACTAACCACATTCGCAATAACGCTTAGGTCTCAAGTTTTACTCATATCAATGGCATAATCAACTAGCGAGCAATAATAATAAATCTCGGATGACAACACTTTCTCAAAACAATCATAATATGATATAACAAGATGGTATCTCGCTAGCCCTTTCTGAGACCGCAAAACATAAATGCAGAGCACCTTTAAAGACCAAGGACTGACTAGACATTGTAATTCATGGTAAAAGAGATCCAGTCAAGTCATACTCAATGTAAACTAACATAATGAATGCAAATGACAGCGGTGCTCTCCAACTGGTGCTTTTTAATAAGAGGATGATGACTCAGCATAAAAGTAAATAGATAGGCCCTTCGCAGAGGGAAGCAGGGATTTGTAGAGGTGCCAGAGCTCGGTTTTGAAATAGAGGTGAATAATATTTTGAGCGGTATACTTTCATTGTCAACATAACAACCAAGAGATGGCGATATCTTCCATGCTACACACATTATAGGCGGTTCCCAAACAGAATGGTAAAGTTTATACTCCCCCTTCCACCAACAAGCATCAATCCATGGCTTGCTCGAAACAAATGAGTGCCTCCAACTAACAAGAGTCCCAGGGAGTTTTGTTTGCAATTATTTTGATTTAGTTTGCATAAAGCATGGGACTGGGCATCCCGGTGACCAGCCATTTCTCGTGAGTGAGGAGCGGAGTCCACTCCTCTTGAGAATAACCCGCCTAACATGGAAGATATGGACAACCCTAGTTGATACATGAGCTATTCGAGCATACAAAACAGGATATTTATTTGAAGGTTTAGAGTTTGGCACATACAAATTTACTTGGAACGGCAGGTAGATACCGTATATAGGTAGGTATAGTGGACTCATATGGAATAACTTTGGGGTTTAAGGATTGGATCAGCATGTAACGCCCCGGACACACCCGCCGGTGGTCGTTACTCCTGGCGGGATCTAGACTGGCCCCACAGATCAATACTAGTCTTTTCTGCGCACTTTGTCCTCACTCGTGCGCACCCGGGAGCAACTTCCCGGTCGGTCACCCATCCTGACACTACTTGTAACATCCCAAATTTCAATTTGGAATGTTATACATTAGATCATCATGCATATCATATTTTATTTGCTTTGGTTGATCCTAGAAATTTCACAACTCAAGGACCCTCGGAGAGAGTTGGGGATTTCGTTATTTTCATATTTGAGTTTTCTCAAATTTTGAAAATAGGATCATTTGATTTTATTTATTTTATCTTCAATTATTTCTATTATAAAAAATGAGAGAGGGAATAAAATGACTTTCCCAAAATAAAGAAATATTGAGGATTTAATAATAAAATCAAATAAGATTTTATTTTGGATTATTTGCTATTTTATTTGAATTTAGGAAAAATGCGCGTTTTTCAAAATTGCATTTAGGCCCCAAATAAATGTTCATCCTGTTCGGCTTGATTTTAGAAGTCGGGGAAAATTTATTTCGGGATTTTTGGAGTCCGTTTAGTATTTCTTTTATTTATTTTTCTGCGCGTAATTATTTAAAAAAACGCGCAACCGACTTAGGGCCGGTTTCGGCCAGGACTCTTCGGGCGGCCTTTATAAGGAGCCGCCCCGAGCCCGTCAGCCCACCCCACCCCGCGCCGCAACCCTAACCCTAGCCGAGCCAAGCCGCCGCCGCTGGTCCCACCGCCGCCCGCCGAGGTTGACCCCGCCGCCGCCTGGTTTCCTCGGAAAACCGTTCGGTTTTCGGTTTTTCGTCGGTTTTTTAGATCCGTTTTTTATTTAAGATCGGTTTATTTCCGGTTTAGTTTATTTAGCGAGCGTTCGCTCGTTCGTTCGTTTTAACGAACGCGTTCACGCTTTAGTTACAGAAAAGAACGTTCGTTCGTTAA
>NC_053027.1:554653433-554669047 GCF_003073215.2 Triticum urartu | reverse complement strand
AAAGTGTCTGTTGGGTTGACATGGATCAAGACTGGGATTTGTCACTCCGTATGACGGAGAGGTATCGCTGGGCCCACTCGGTAATGCATCATCATAATGAGCTCAAAGTGACCAAGTGTCTGGTCACGGGATCATGCATTACGGTACGAGTAAAGTGACTTGCCGGTAACGAGATTGAACGAGGTATTGGGATACCGACGATCGAATCTCGGGCAAGTAACATATCGATTGACAAAGGGAATTGCATACGGGGATGATTGAATCCTCGATATCGTGGTTCATCCGATGAGGTCATCGTGGAGCATGTGGGAGCCAACATGGGTATCCAGATCCCGCTGTTGGTTATTGATCGGAGAGTCGTCTCGGTCATGTCTGCTTGTCTCCCGAACCCGTAGGGTCTACACACTTAAGGTTCGGTGACGCTAGGGTTGTGAAGATATGTATATGCAGTAACCCGAATGTTGTTCGGGGTCCCGGATGAGATCCCGGATGTCACGAGGAGTTCCGGAATGGTCCGGAGGTAAAGAATTATATATAGGAAGTGCTGTTTCGGCCATCGGGACAAGTTTCGGGGTCACCGGTATTGTACCGGGACCACCGGAAGGGTCCCGGGGGTCCACCGGGTGGGGCCACCTATCCCGGAGGGCCCCATGGGCTGAAGTGGGAGGGAACCCAGCCCATAGTGGGCTGGGGCGCCACCCCCCTAGGGCCCATGCGGCTAGGGTTGAGGGGAAACCCTAAAGGGGGGCGCCCCCTTGCTTGGGGGGCAAGCCCCCCACCCTAGGCCGCCGCCCCCCCTAGTAGATTCCATCTACTAGGGCCGCCGCCCCCCCTAGTAGATTCCATCTACTAGGGCCGGCGCCCCCCTAGCACCCCTATATATAGTGGGGGAGAGGAGGGACTTCATACCCCAGCCCCTGGCGCCTCCCTCTCACCCCGTTACGTCTCTCCCTAATAGCATAGGCGAAGCCCTGCTACTGTGACGCCCTGCATCCACCACCACGCTGTCGTGCTGCTGGATCTTCGTCAACCTCTCCTTCCCCCTTGCTGGATCAAGAAGGAGGAGACGTCTCCCGTCCCGTACGTGTGTTGAACGCGGAGGTGCCGTCCGTTCGGCGCTTGGTCATCGGTGATTTGGATCACGTCGTGTTCGACTACATCATCACCGTTCTTTGAACGCTTCCGTGCGCGATCTACAAAGGTATGCAGATGCATCTGATGACTCGTTGCGAGATGAACTCCTAGATGGATCTTGGTGAAACGAGTAGGAAATTTTTTGTTTTCTGCAACGTTCCCCAACAGTGGCATCATGAGCTAGGTCTATGCGTAGTTCTTCTTGCGCGAGTAGAACACAATTTGTTGTGGGCGTAGATTTGTCAACTTTCTTGCCGCTACTAGTCTTTTCTTGCTTCAGCGGCATTGTGGGATGAAGCGGCCCGGACCAACCTTACACGTACGCTTACGTGAGACCGGTTCCACCGACTAACATGCACTAGTTGCATAAGGTGGCTGGCGGGTGTCTGTCTCTCCCACTTTAGTTGGAGCGGATTCGATGAACAGGGTCCTTATGAAGGGTAAATAGAAGTTGACAAATCACGTTGTGGCTTTAACGTAGGTAAGAAGTCGTTCTTGCTAGAACCCTAATTCAGCCACGTAAGACTTGCAACAACAATTAGAGGACGTCTAACTTGTTTTTGTAGCAAGTGGTTTGTGATATGATATGGCCAAAGTTGTGATGAATGATGAATGATCTATATGTATGAGATGTTCATGCTATTGTAATAGGAATCACGACTTGCATGTCGATGAGTATGACAACCGGCAGGAGCCATAAGAGTTGTCTTTATTCTTTTATATGACCTGCGTGTCATTGAGAAACGCCATGTAAATTACTTTACTTTATTGCTAAACGCGTTAGCCATAGTAGTAGAAGTAATAGTTGGCGAGCAACTTCATGGAGACACGATGATGGAGATCATGATGATGGAGATCATGGTGTCAAGCCGGTGACAAGATGATCATGGAGCCCCGAGATGGAGATCAAAGGAGCTATGTGATATTGGCCATATCATGTCACGTTTATTATTTGATTGCATGTGATGTTTGTCATGTTTTGCATCTTGTTTACTTAGAACGACGGTAGTAAATAAGATGATCCCTCATAATAATTTCAAGAAGTGTTCCCCCTAACTGTGCACCGTTGCGACAGTTCGCTGTTTCAAAACACCACGTGATGATCGGGTGTTTTATTCAGACGTTCACATACAACGGGTGTAAGACAGATTTACACATGCAAACACTTAGGTTGACTTGACGAGCCTAGCATGTACAGACATGGCCTCGGAACACAGAAGACCGAAAGGTCGAGCATGAGTCATATAGAAGATACGATCAACATGAAGATGTTCACCGATGTTGACTAGTCCATCTCACGTGATGATCGGACACGGCCTAGTTAACTCGGATCATGTAATACTTAGATGACTAGAGGGATGTCTAATCTAAGTGGGAGTTCATTAATAATTTGATTAGATGAACTTAATTATCATGAACTTAGTCTAAAATATTTTACAATATGTCTTGTAGATCAAATGGCCCACGTAGTCCTCAACTTCAATGCGTTCCTAGAGAAAACCAAGCTGAAAGACGATGGCAGCAACTATACGGACTGGGTCCGGAACCTGAGGATCATCCTCATAGCTGCCAAGAAAGATTATGTCCTACAAGCACCGCTAGGTGAAGCTCCCGTCCCACAGAACCAAGACGTTATGAACGCTTGGCAGACACGTGTTGACGACTACTCCCTCGTTCAGTGCGGCATGCTTTACAGCTTAGAGCCGGGGCTCCAAAAGAGCTGAAAATGATTTTTCAAGCTCATGCCCGGATCGAGAGATATGAAGTCTCCGATAAGTTCTTCAGCTGTAAGATGAAGGAAAATAGTTCTGTCAGTGAGCACATACTCACTATGTCTGGGTTACATAACCGCTTGTCTCAGCTGGGAGTTAATCTCCCGGATGACGCGGTCATTGACAGAATCCTCCAGTCGCTTCCACCAAGCTACAAGAGCTTTGTGATGAACTTCAACATGCAGGGGATGCAAAAGACCATTCCTGAGTTGTTCTCAATGCTGAAATCAGCGGAGGTAGAAGTCAAGAAGGAACATCAAGTGTTGATGGTCAATAAAACCACTAAGTTCAAGAAGGGAAAGGGTAAAAAGAACTTCAAGAAGGACGGCAAGGAAGTTGCCGCGCCCGGCAAGCAAGCTGCCGGGAAGAAGCCAAAGAATGGACCCAAGCCCGAGACTGAGTGCTTTTATTGCAAGGGAAGCGGTCACTGGAAGCGGAACTGCCCTAAATACTTAGCAGACAAGAAGGCCGGCAAAACAAAAGGTATATGTGATATACATGTAATTGATGTGTACCTTACTAGTGTCCGTAGTAGCTCCTGGGTATTTGATACCGGTGCAGTTGCTCACATTTGTAACTCAAAGCAGGGGCTGCGGAATAAGCGGAAACTGGCAAAGGACGAGGTGACGATGCGCGTCGGGAATGGTTCCAAGGTCAATGTGATCGCCGTCGGCACGCTACCTCTATATCTACCTTCGGGATTAGTTTTAAACCGTAATAATTGTTATTTAGTGCCAGCTTTGAGCATGAACATTGTATCGGGATCTCGTTTAATTCGAGATGGCTACTCATTTAAATCCGAGAATAATGGTTGTTCTATTTATATGAGAGATATGTTTTATGGTCATGCTCTTATGGTGAATGGTTTATTCTTTATGAATCTCGAACGTGATACTACACATGTTCATAATGTGAGTACCAAAAGATGTAAGGTTGATAATGATAGTCCCACATACTTGTGGCACTGCCGCCTTGGTCACATAGGTGTCAAACGCATGAAGAAGCTCCATGCAGATGGACTTTTAGAGTCTCTTGATTATGAATCATTTGACACGTGCGAACCATGCCTCATGGGTAAGATGACCAAGACTCCGTTCTCAGGAACAATGGAGCGAGCAACCGACTTATTGGAAATCATACATACTGATGTGTGCGGTCCAATGAGTGTTGAGGCTCGCGGTGGCTATCGTTATGTTCTCACCCTCACTGATGACTTGAGTAGATATGGGTATATCTACTTAATGAAACACAAGTCTGAAACCTTTGAAAAAGTTCAAGGAATTTCAGAGTGAGGTTGAGAATCAACGTGACAGGAAAATCAAGTTTCTACGATCAGATCGTGGAGGAGAATACTTGAGTCACGAATTTGGCACACACTTAAGAAAATGTGGAATAGTTTCACAACTCACGCCGCCTGGAACACCTCAGCGTAACGGTGTGTCCGAACGTCGTAATCGCACTCTATTAGATATGGTGCGATCTATGATGTCTCTTACCGATTTACCGCTATCTTTTTGGGGATATGCTTTAGAGACTGCCGCATTCACTTTAAATAGGGCTCCGTTGAAATCCGTTGAGACGACACCGTATGAATTATGGTTTGGGAAGAAACCTAAGCTGTCATTTCTAAAAGTTTGGGGATGCGATGCTTATGTCAAGAAACTTCAACCTGAAAAGCTCGAACCCAAGTCGGAAAAATGCGTCTTCATAGGATACCCAAAAGAAACTATTGGGTACACCTTCTACCTCAGATCCGAAGGCAAGATCTTTGTTGCCAAGAATGGGTCCTTTCTAGAGAAAGAGTTTCTCTCGAAAGAAGTAAGTGGGAGGAAAGTAGAACTTGATAAAGTATTGCCTCTTGAACCGGAAAATGGCGCAACTCAAGAAAATGTTCCTGAGGTGCCTGCACCGACTAGAGAGGAGGTTAATGATAATGATCAAGATACTTCTGATCAAGCTCCTACTGAAATTCGAAGGTCCACAAGGACACGTTCCGCACCAGAGTGGTACGGCAACCCTGTCTTGGAAATCATGTTGTTAGACAACGGTGAACCTTCCAACTATGAAGAAGCGATGGCGGGCCCGGATTCCGACAAATGGCTAGAAGCCATGAAATCCGAGATAGGATCCATGTATGAAAATGAAGTATGGACTTTGACTGACTTGCCCGTTGAACGGCGAGCCATAGAAAATAAATGGATCTTTAAGAAGAAGACAGACGCGGATGGTAATGTGACCATCTATAAAGCTCGACTTGTCGCTAAGGGTTATCGACAAGTTCAAGGGGTTGACTACGATGAGACTTTCTCACCGGTAGCGAAGCTAAAGTCCGTCCGAATCATGTTAGCAATTGCCGCATTCTACGGTTATGAGATATGGCAAATGGACGTCAAAACGGCATTCCTTAATGGTTTCCTTAAGGAAGAATTGTATATGATGCAGCCGGAAGGTTTTGTCGATCCTAAGTATGCTGACAAGGTATGCAAGCTCCAACGCTCGATTTATGGGCTGGTGCAAGCATCTCGGAGTTGGAACATTCGCTTTGATGAGATGATCAAAGCGTTTGGGTTTACACAGACTTATGGAGAAGCCTGCATTTACAAGAAAGTGAGTGGGAGCTCTGTAGCATTTCTCATATTATATGTGGATGACATACTTTTGATGGGAAATGATATAGAACTCTTGGACAGCATCAAGGCCTACTTGAATAAGAGTTTTTCAATGAAGGACCTTGGAGAAGCTGCTTATATATTAGGCATCAAAATCTATAGAGATAGATCGAGACGCCTCATAGGTCTTTCACAAAGTACATACCTTGATAAGATATTGAAGAAGTTCAATATGGATCAATCTAAGAAGGGGTTCTTGCCTGTGTTACAAGGTATGAAATTGAGCTCAGCTCAATGTCCGACCACGACAGAAGATATAGAAGAGATGAGCGTCATCCCCTATGCATCAGCCATAGGTTCTATTATGTATGCCATGCTGTGTACCAGACCTGATGTAAACCTTGCCGTAAGTTTGGTAGGAAGGTACCAAAGTAATCCCGGCAAGGAACACTGGACAGCGGTCAAGAATATCCTGAAGCACCTGAAAAGGACTAAGGAAATGTTTCTCGTTTATGGAGGTGACGAAGAGCTCGTCGTAAAGGTTTACGTCGACGCTAGCTTCGACACAGATCTGGATGACTCTAAGTCACAGACCGGATACGTGTATATTTTGAATGGTGGGGCAGTAAGCTGGTGCAGTTGCAAGCAGAGCGTCGTGGCGGGATCTACATGTGAAGCGGAGTACATGGCAGCCTCGGAGGCAGCACATGAAGCAATATGGTGAAGGAGTTCATCACCGACCTAGGAGTCATACCCAATGCGTCGGGGCCGATCAAGCTCTTCTGTGACAACACTGGAGCTATTGCTCTTGCCAAGGAGCCCAGGTTTCACAAGAAGACAAGGCACATCAAGCGTCGCTTCAAATCCATTCGTGAAAATGTTCAAGATGGAGACATAGAGATTTGTAAAGTACATACGGACCTGAATGTAGCGGATCCGTTGACTAAACCTCTCCCTAGAGCAAAACATGATCAACACTAGAATTCCATGGGTGTTCGATTCATCACAATGTAACTAGATTATTGACTCTAGTGCAAGTGGGAGACTGTTGGAAATATGCCCTAGAGGGAATAATAAAATGATTATTATTATATTTCCTTTTTCATGATAATTGTCTTTATTCATTCTATAATTGTGTTATCCTCAAATTTTAATACATTTCTTTAATAATATACACCAACAACATCCTATTAATCCCTCTATTTTACTATCTCCTTTTTATCAACTAATTCATGGTATGATGGACACCTAAGGGCTGAATGACCACCATTGTAATCCCAGGTACCCCTGGTGTCTATATAAAATAGATGGTTAGTCTGTAAAGGAGGAGAACCATCATCATCATACCCACATAGTGTTTAGTTCATCACATCTCGTGGTAGAAGATGGAGCGAGAGGGGCGAAGGATGTTAATGAGCAGCGCTCCTTCCCGTCTTCCCTGTTTTATTGGGACAACGTGAGAGGGCTGGCTCCCCACTATTACCCCTGCAAAATCTGCCTTTAACAGGTGCACTGCCCAGTAACTACCCCAAAGCCACGATTCCATGACCCGCAGTAACTGCGTGGGATGGACGTGTGATCGACAGGACAGTAACGTCTTTGACGCGTGGACAGCGGGTTTTCGCCGCGTGTATGTGCACTTCTTGGGCCTAACCCAACGACGCCCATGGCACGTATGGCACAGGCCCGGGGGCTACTGTCGGTGTACACAAACAGGGGTATTTGTTTTCCCTTGACCGGTGCACAGACTTGTACGCCCCGCCGGGCAAAATCCTGCCGGGCATGGAGAGCATTAAGAAGGCCAAGTTGGGAGAGGAGTCGCCTCAGGAAGGCCTCCCTTGCTGGGCAGACGAGCTCGGCGGGGTCGAGGACCCGCCTGAGGGTTAGGGCCAATTCGCCCCGGCAAGGCTTCCGAGGCCGCCAGGTGTCGTGGTTCTAAGTCTGACAGTGATGTAGGGGGGTAAGTATGGAGAGGCTAGATCTTAGCTATGTAGAAGCTGTAAGCACACAAAGATGTACGAGTTCAGGCCCTTCTCGGAGGAAGTAAAAGCCCTACGTCTCGGTGCCCGGAGGCGGTCGACTGGATTATATGTGTGAGAATGACAGGGGTGCGAACCCCTGATACTAAGGAGGGGGGTGGCTTATATAGAGTTCGCCAGCCCTCTCCTGCCCTCAGTAATGCAGAGTTTAAAGTACATTAAGGCTGGGCGTTACTGGTAACGCCCCTAATAAAGTGCTATAATGACCATAAAGGCTACTTAATGACCGACCGGTTGCCTGCGGAGTGACTTTAGATCTCCTGGCAGTCGAGTGGTTGGCTTCGTGGTCGAGTGATAGCTTCTTGGTCGAGTGTCTTGAATCCGTCGAGTGGGATACCTTCAAGTCGATTGAAAGGTGACTTCTTCTAGGGATGTCCTTGGGTAGGGCTCTTTGGACAGGTTCGTGCCCCTACCCTAGGTACATAGCTTCCTCATTAGCCCCCGAATGGATCGAGGTTAGAGTGGGGAAAGGTTTGGGGATCTTTCCGACTGGTTCTTTGTGCTACATGAGTGCCTTGTTTTGGATCAATCATCACGGATGACGTTGTCAACCTTTTTCAGTCGCCTTGATCCATTCTAGGCCTTTCGTCGAGTGAATTTCCTTGCTTGTGAAGTTACGAATGATGGTGTAAAAGGGATCTTCTGTCTGACGAATTGTTCTGCAACCCGCGGATTTCGCGGGATTTGATTTTTGGGAAGCGCGCGGGACGGGAGCGGCCGCAGTAATCGGATGTGATAAGGCGGAAACTCCTCGATCTCCGCGCCACCTTTTTGGCCGCGTACTGCGCGCGCGTCTGCTGCGGGATTTGGCGGGATAGCCTGGGCCTACCAGTCAGCCACTCGGAAGCGGCCTCTTATAAACCGCCGGCTCGGGGCTCCCAAACAGCGTGCTTTCTCTTTTCCTTCTCCCTTCGCAAGGTCCTCCGCCACCTCCACTCTCACCCTAGCGCCGTAGGCCCGTTCGAGTCTCGCCGACGACGATGGTGAAGGACAAGACGTCCGCTCTGGAGCGCGCGAAGAAGGCGGCGGCGCAGGGGAAAGGGAAGAAGTCCGCTCGGGGCGGATCTTCCTCAAGGACTGCTCTGCCCAAGGGCTGGATCCAGGGCGACTGGATGCCGTCGGTGATTCGGCAGGAAGATATTGATGACATGGTTGAGGGGGGAGTCATTCCTCACGAAGCTGCGCGTCTCCCAGGGGGAGAAGTCGAACCTCAGCCCCTTGACGGTGAGTGCGTCCTCCTCGCCACTCATATCGATCGCGGGTTTTCTCTACCTCCTCATCCTTTTTTCCGGAGCTTTCTGAACTTCTTCGGAGCGCAGCTCCATCACTTCACTCACAATTCCATCGTGTATCTTGCTGCTTTCGTTTCCTTGTGTGAGGGTTTCTTGGGTTGCCGCCCCCATTAGGGACTCTTTAAGCACATCTTCACTTGCCGCTCCCAGTCGGTCAAGAAGGCCAAGTCGAGTGATGAAAGGACGCAGGTGATCCAGTTGTGCGGGGGCCTGGCAATCCAAACGAGGGGAAAAAGTTCTTTTCCATCTATCACTTTCCCTGAGTCGGTCCGTGGTTGGCAGTCGACCTGGTTTTACTGTCAAGACCAGGCGACCCCAGGACAGTCGACTGGGCTTCCCCCTTTCTCTCTGGACCGAGCTCAAAAACCTGCTTCTCTGAAAGTGGCGCTGGAAGATGTTGGAAATATGCCCTAGAGGCAATAATAAATTGGTTATTATTATATTTCCTTGTTCATGATAATCGTTTATTATCCATGCTATAATTGTATTGATAGGAAACTCAGATACATGTGTGGATACATAGACAACACCATGTCCCTAGTGAGCCTCTAGTTGACTAGCTCGTTGATCAATAGATGGTTACGGTTTCCTAACCATGGACATTGGATGTCGTTGATAACGGGATCACATCATTAGGAGAATGATGTGATGGACAAGACCCAATCCTAAGCCTAGCACAAAGATCGTGTAGTTCGTATGCTAAAGCTTTTCTAATGTCAAGTATCATTTCCTTAGACCATGAGATTGTGCAACTCCCGGATACCGTAGGAGTGCTTCGGGTGTATCAAACGTCACAACGTAACTAGGTGGCTATAAAGGTACACTACAGGTATCTCCGAAAGTGTCTGTTGGGTTGGCACGAATCGAGACTGGGATTTGTCACTCCGTGTAAACGGAGAGGTATCTCTGGGCCCACTCGGTAGGACATCATCATAATGTGCACAATGTGACCAAGCAGTTGATCACGGGATGATGTGTTACGGAACGAGTAAAAGAGACTTGCCGGTAACAAGATTGAACAAGGTATCGGGATACCAACGATCGAATCTCGGGCAAGTAACATACCGCATAGACAAAGGGAATTGTATACGGGATTGATTAAGTCCTTGACATCGTGGTTCATCCGATGAGATCATCGTGGAACATGTGGGAGCCATCATGGGTATCCAGATCCCGCTGTTGGTTATTGACCGGAGAACGTCTCGGTCATGTCTACATGTCTCCCGAACCCGTAGGGTCTACACACTTAAGGTTCGGTGATGCTAGGGTTATAGAGATATTAGTATGCGGTAACCCGAAAGTTGTTCGGAGTCCCGGATGAGATCCCGGACGTCACAAGGAGTTCCGGAATGGTCCGGAGGTAAAGAATTATATATAGGAAGTGCTATTTCGGCCATCGGGACAAGTTTCGGGGTCATCGGTATTGTACCGGGACCACCGGAAGGGTCCCGGGGGTCCACCGGGTGGGGCCACCTGCCCCGGGGGGCCACATGGGCTGTAGGGGGTGTGCCTTGGCCTATATGGGCCAAGGGCACCAGCCCCAAGAGGCCCATGCGCCAAGAGATGGGAAAAAGGGGAGAGTCCTAAAAGGGGAAGGCACCTCCGGGGTGCCTTGGGGAGGATGGACTCCTCCCCACCCCTGGCCACACCCTTCCTTGGAGGAAGGGGCAAGGGCTGCGCCTCCCCCTCTCCCTTGGCCCTATATATAGTGGGGAAAAAGGAGGAGCAAACCAATCTAAGGCCTGGCGCCTCCCTCTCCCTCCCGTGACACATCTTCCTCCTCCCGCAGCGCTTAGCGAAGCCCTGTTGGAATCCCGCTACTTCCACCACGCCATCGTGCTGTTGGATCTCCATCAACCTCTCCCTCTCTCCTTGCTGGATCAAGGCGTGGGAGACATCATCGGGCTGTACGTGTGTTGAACGCGGAGGTGCCGTCCGTTCGGCACTAGGATCATCAGTGATTTGAATCACGACGAGTACGACTCCATCAACCCCGTTCACTTGAACGCTTCCGCTTAGCGATCTACAAGGGTATGTAGATGCACTCTCCTTCCCTTCGTTGCTAGTCTCTCCATAGATAGATCTTGGTGACACGTAGGAAAATTTTGAATTTCTGCTACGTTCCCCAACAGTGGCTTCATGAGCTAGGTCTATTGCGTAGATTCTATGCACGAGTAGAACACAAAGTAGTTGTGGGCGTTGATTTTGTTCAATATGCTTGCCGTTACTAGTCTTATCTTGATTCGGCGGCATCATGGGATGAAGTGGCCTGGACCAACCTTACACGTACTCTTACGTGAGACAGGTTCCACCGACTGACATGCACTAGTTGCATAAGGTGGCTAGCGGGTGTCTGTCTCTCCTACTTTAGTCGGATCGGATTCGATGAAAAGGGTCCTTATGAAGGGTAAATAGCAATTGGCATATCATGTTGTGGTTTTGCGTAGGTAAGAAACGTTCTTGCTAGAAACCCATAGCAGCCACATAAAACATGCAAACAACAATTAGAGGACGTCTAACTTGTTTTTGCAGGGTATGCTATGTGATGTGATATGGCCAAAAGGATGTGATGAATGATATATGTGATGTATGAGATTGATCATGTTCTTGTCAACGGAATCATGACTTGCATGTCAATGACGAGACAACTTCAAGAAGACACGATGATGGAGATCATGATGATGGAGATCATGGTGTCATACCGGTGACAAGATGATCATGGAGCCCCAAGATGGAGATCAAAGGAGCAATATGATATTGGCCATATCATGTCACTATTTGATTGCATGTGATGTTTATCATGTTTTACATCTTATTTACTTAGAACGACGGTAGTAAATAAGATGATCCCTCATAAAATTTCAAGAAGTGTTCCCCCTAACTGTGCACCGTTGCGACAGTTCGCCGCTTCAAAACACCACGTGATAATCGGGTGTGATATCCACACGTTCACATACAACGGGTGTAAGAAAGATTTACACATGCAAACACTTAGGTTAACTTGACGAGCCTAGCATGTAAAGACATGGCCTCGGAACACAGAGACCGAAAGGTCGAGCATGAGTCGTATAGAAGATACGATCAACATGAAGATGTTCACCGACGATGACTAGTCCGTCTCACGTGATAATCGGACACGGCCTAGTCGACTCGAATCATGTAATACTTAGATGACTAGAGGGATGTCTATCTAAGTGGGAGTTCATAAGATGAACTTAATTATCCTGAACATAGTCAAAAGGATTTTGCAAATTATATCATAGCTCACGCTTCAGTTCTACTATTTAGATATGTTCCTAGAGAAAAATTAGTTGAAAGTTGATAGTAGCAATTATGCGGACTAGGTCCGTAAACCGAGGATTGTCCTCATTGCTTCATAGAAGGCTGATGTCCTTAATGCACCGCTCAGTGTGCTGAACCTCGAACGTCGTCTGTGGATGTTGCGAACATCTGACATACACATTTTGATAACTACGTGATAGTTCAGTTAAACGGTTTAGAGTTGAGGCACCAAAGACAGTTTTTGAAACGTCGCGAAACATATGAGATGCTTCGAGGGCTGAAATTAGGATTTCAGGCTCGTGCCCACGTCAAGAGGTATAAGACCTCCGACGATTTTCTTAACCTACAAACTAAGGAGAAAAGCTCAATTGCTGAGCTTGTGCTCAGATTGTCTGAGTACAACAATCACTTGAATCAAGTGGGAGTTAATCTTCCAGATGAAATAGTGATGTTTCTCCGAAGTCATTACCACCAAGCTGCTAGAGCTTCGTGATGAACTATAATATATCAGGGACATATATGATGATCCTTGAAATACTCGCGATGTTCGACACCGCGAAAGTAGAAATCAAGAAGGAGCATCAATTGTTGATGGTTAGTGAAACCACTAGTTTAAAGAAGGGCAAGGGCAAGAAGGGATACTTCATGAAACGGCAAATCAGCTGCTGCTCTAGTGAAGAAACCCAAGGTTGAACCCAAACCCGAGACTAAGTGCTTCTGTAATAAGGGGAACAACCACTGGAGCAGAATTACCCTAGATACTTGGTAGATAAGAAGGCTGGCAAGGTCGATAGAAGTATATTGGATATACATTGTGTTGATGTGTACTTTACTAGTACTCCTAGTAGCACCAGGGTATTAGATACCAGTTCGGTTGCTAAGTGTTAGTAACTAGAAATAAAAGCTACGGAATAAACGGAGACTAGCTAAAGGTGAGCTGACGATATGTGTTGGAAGTGTTTCCAATGTTGATATAATCAAACATCACACGCTCCCTCTACCATCGAGATTGGTGTTTGCGTTGAGCATAGACATGATTGGATTATGTCTATCGCAATACTTATTCATTTAAGGAGAATAATGGTTACTCTGTTTATTTGAATAATACCTTCAATGGTCTTACACCTAAAATGAATGGTTTATTGAATCTCGATCGTAGTAATACACATGTTCATGCCAAAAGATAGTAATGATAGTACCACCTACTTGTGGCACAACCACGTAAGTCATATCGGTATAAAACGCATGAAGAAGCTCCATGTAGATGGATCTCTGGACTCACTCATTTTTGAAAAGTTTGAGACATGCGAACCATGTCTATTGATGTATATGCATGAAGAAACTCCATGCAAATGAACCATTTGGACTCACTTGATTTTGAATCACTTGAGACATGCAAATCATACCACATGGGCAAGATGACTGAAAGCCTCGGTTTCAGTAAAATGGAACTAGAAAGCAAACTGTTGGAAGTAATACATTTTGATGTGTGCAGTCCAATGAGTGCTGAGGCATGTAGTGGATATCGTTATGTTCTTTCTTCACAGATGATTTGAGTAGATGTTGAGTACATTTACTTGATGAATCACGAGTCTGAATTATTGAAAGGTTCAAGTAATTTCAGGGTGAAGTTGAAAGATCGTCGTGACAAGAGGATAAAAGATCTATGATATGATCATAGAGATGAATATCTGAATTACGAGTTTGGCACAAAATTAAGACATTGTGGAAATCGTTTCACAACTAATACAGCCTGGAACACCATAGTGTGATGGTGTGTCCGAACATCATAACTGCACCCTATTGGATATGATGCATACCATGATGTCTCTTATCAAATTACCACAATAGTTTATGGGTTAAGCATTAGAGACAACCACATTCACTTTAAATAGGGCACCACGTAATTCCGATGAGATGACACCCTATGAACTATGGTTTAGAGAAACCTAAGCTGTCATTTCTTAAAAGTTTGGGGCTGCAACGCTTATGTGAAAAAGTTTCAGGCTGATAAGCTCGAACCCAAAGCGGATAAGTGCATCTTCATAGGACACCCAAAACATTTGGGTATACCTCCTGTCTCAGATTCGAAAGCAATAAGGGATTGTTTCTAGAATCGGGTCCTTTCTCGAGGAAAGGTTTCTCTCGAAAGAGTTGAGTGGGAGGATGGTGGAGACTTGATGAGGTTATTAAACCGTCACTTCAACTAGTGTATAGCAGGGCACAAAGAGTTGTTCCTATGGCACCTACACCAATTGAAGTGGAAGCTTATGATATTGATCATGAGACTTAGGATCAAGTCACTCCCAAACCTCGTGGGATGACAAGAATGCGTACTACTTCAGAGTGGTACGTAATCCTGTCTTGGAAGTCATGTTGCTAGACAACAATGAACCTACGAGCTATGGAGAAGCAATGGTGGGCCTGGATTCCGATAAATGGCTTGAGGCCATATAATCCGAGAGAGGATCCATGTATGAAAACAAAGTGTAGACTTTGGCAGAACGGCTCGATGGTCGTAAGGCTGTTGAGTACAGATGGATTTTAAAAGGAAGACGGACAATGATGGTAAATGTCACCATTAAGAAAGCTCGACTTGTCGTTAAGTTGTTTTCTGACAAGTTCAAGGAGTTGACTACGGTGAGATTTTCTCACTCGTAGCGATGCTGAGAGTCTGTTGGAATTATATTAGCGATTACTGCATTATTTATGAAATCTTGCAGATAGGATGTCAAAACATTGTTTCCTCGACGATTTTCTTTTGAGGAAAGGTTATATGTGATACAACCGAAAGGTTTTGTCAATCCTGAAAAGATGCTAATAAGGATGCAAAGCTCCAGCAATCCTTCTAAGGACTGGAGTGAGCATCTCGGAGTTGGAATGTACACTTTGATGAGATGATCAAAGATTTTGGGTTTATACAAAGTTTATGAGAAACTTGTATTTCCAAAGAAGTGAGTGGGAGCACTATAGAATTTCTGATGAGTATATGTTTTGACATATTGTTGATCAGGAATGACGTAGAATTTCTGGAAAGCATATAGGGTTTTTGGAAAGTGTTTTTCAATGGAAAGCCTGGATTAAGCTACTTGAACATTGAGCATCAAGATCTATAAGGATAGATCAAAAACGCTTAATGGTACTTTCAAATGAGCACATACCTTGACATGATCTTGAAGGTGTTCAAGATGGATCAGTCAAAGAAGGAGTTCTTGCCTGAGTTACAAGGTATGAAGTTAAGACTTAAAGCTCGACCACGGCAGAATAGAGAGAAAGGACGAAGGTCGTCCCCTATGCTTAAGACATAGGCTCTACAGTATGCTATGCTGTGTACCGCACCTGAAGTGTGCCTTGCCATGAGTCAGTCAAGGGGTACAAGAGTGATCCATGAATGGATCACAGGACAGCGGTCAAAGTTATCCTTAGTAACTAGTGGACTAAGGAATTTTCTCGATTATGGAGGTGGTAAAAGAGTTCGTCGTAAAG
>NC_053027.1:554559739-554652433 GCF_003073215.2 Triticum urartu | reverse complement strand
GGGGGGGGGCTAGCCTCATGACTTCCCACTGGGCGAGGGGTGCACCTAACCCACCTACTCACTCATCAATTACGGTGTTCAGCTGACTTGCACAGAAAGACCCCTATTGTTTAGTAATTTGGCGCCCCATCTTTTGATTGACTGTTGTCAACTAATCTTTTCAATGTTCAATTCTACTCTATGTTAGAACATTTCTGTGAATGCTATTTCGATCTAAGTGGTCCTATTCTCTGTCCCGTGCTAGGAAGCATTACTCCTCTTTTCATTCCAAATTCTTCAATAAGACCGATACGATTGATTGGTCTGTGCGTTTCTCTTATTACTTTTTTGTATCCCCCTGTTCCTCGGATACAATTCAATCCTTCTACGGCCAAATCTCAATTTGTGGAAAGCCTTCGATGGCAAGGGCACACGGAGTGCCCGAGTCCTCTCTCAAATCCCACCAGAGCAACTAATGCTAGGGAGGAAAATGAGAGGAAGAACAAGAAGGAGAACACCAAGAACTCCAAGATCTAGATCCAAGGGGTTCCCCTCACATAGAGGAGAAAGTGATTGGTGGAAATGTGAATCTAGATCTCCTCTCTATTTTCCCTCAAAAACTAGTAAGAATCCATGCAGGGAGTGAGAGTTAGCAAGCTCAAAGAAGGTCAACAATGGGGGCAAAAACGAGCTCAAGAGATAGGGTTCATTGGGGAAGAAGACCCCCTTTTATAGGAGGGGGGAAATCCAACCGTTATGTGCTCAGCCCGCACACGAGCGGTACTACCGCTCCTGGTCCCGGTACAATCGGGACTCACAGTATACGTGCAAAACCCTACCAGGCGGTACAACCGGGCGACCAGGCGGTAGCACCGGTTGAACAACCGGAGCAACCGCCCAGCCACCGCTCAACCACCGCATAGGAACAGAAGGGAGTCACCCCTGAGTGCGGTAGTCGAGCGGTACCGGGCCGGTGCAACCGCATGGCCTTGAGCGTTCGGGCGGCTAAGTCCTGAGCGGTAGAACCGCTCCGGACACCGGTGGTACCGGTACGACCGGACCAACCGGGCCACCACCGCCCGAGTACCGCATCAAAACAGAGGCCTGACCGGTACTTGGGCGGTGCCTGGCCGGAACAACCGCCCAAGTCTTTGCTGAGCAAGATGGCGGTACCACCGCCCGGAAGCAGCGGTACAACGGCTGGGAGCTCCAAGCGGTACTATCGCTGGGGCTCGTGGTACTACCGCTGGGACCAGACAAAAACCACTTCCAAGAAAACAAGAACTGCCATAACTTCTGCATATGAGCTCCGACAAAAACCACTTCCAAGAAAACAAGAACTGCCATAACTTCTGCATATGAGCTCCGAATCGAGCAAACTCAAACTTGTTGGAAACAAGACGACGAGTAGCATCAAAACAGCGACTGGTAATAGTAAGAAGAGGCAGGGGAGGTATGCCTAACAAAAAGAGGAGTGAAACCTCCAACCGAGAAGAAACGGCAAAACCTCCAACATCGAAAACATCATAGAAGATGCATGCGAACTCCGTTTTCGATGAACTCAAGCTTGTCATCAAGATGACCATAAGCTCTAAGACTAACAAAGAGAACCAAACAAGAATCAAGAAAGATGATGCAAGGATGCAATGGTTTGAGCTCTCTACGAACGATACGATCAAGCTACTCATCGAGAGCCCCCCTTGATAGTACGGCAATCGATCCTATAACCCGGTCTCCCAACTACCATCATGAGACCGGTAAAATAGAAAACCTATCAAGGGCAAACCTTTGCCTTGCACATGGTCCACTTGAGCTAGATGATGACAATCTTGACTCCCTCAAGTTGGACCACCTTTCTTGATTGTGTTGACTCGATGAAGACTAGTTGATTGCTCCCCCATACTCCACTATGGGTGAGCCACTCTTCTGCACATCTTCACAAGTCCATTATCACCACAAAGGACGGCAAGCTTCAAGCATTTGATCTCTTCGTGATGCTCCACTTGAACTTGCACACCGCAACCTAACCCCACAAAGAACTCTCACGAAGACCATGGGTTAGTACACAAAGCGCAATTGACAATTCTTACCATACCATGGGATCACTTGATCCCTCTCGGTACATCTTCTGCGCTTTGTGAGTTGATCAACTTGATTCACTCTTGACTTAGTCTTGATCAACCTTGAACCTTTCCAATTCTCTTCATTTGAATGATGTCTTGAAGGTAGACATGAATGATCACACAATCTTCTTCTTCAAGACATGCTTGCAATAAGCTCAACTCTCACATGACCAATCTGTGGATAATTCCTTGAATAACACCTTGGTCGACACAAACTCTCCTTGAAATCAACACATGCACTCCAAGAAAAGCCTATGGACAAAACCTTCAAATATAACTCAAGGAAACCATTAGTCCATAGAGATTGTCATCAATTACCAAAACCAAACATGGGGGCACCGCATGTTCTTTCAATCTCAACACGCACGAACTCCTGACCAGCGTTGGCCGCCGCCGATCTGGACTCTCCGGCTCCCGTGCTCCCGGCCTCGCGTCCCGCTCCGAAGACATCAGCGCAAGCTCCGTGCGCCGCCGACTCGCTCCGCCGCCACGATCTCTATGTATCGCGATCACGAGCCGTCCGACTCCCTTGCTGCTGCAGGCTCTAGGAAGGGGTCTAGGATGCCGTGGGCATCAGTGAAAGCCTGAGGGCGCTCTGCGCCAGGATGGACTCCACGACGTTCTTTCGGTTCGTTGCAGCGCGGCGCAAGAAATCGACGCAGCCTGCGCTCAAGTGCTGCTTGGATCCGGGCAAGTCCGTCATGGACGCGATCGCCGACTTGTTCCCGTCGAACTGACTGGAGATGAAAAACCTACAAACCTTGCCTGGGGCCTGGGCATGCATGCTCATCCTGGAGGAAACGTGCAGGCGCTGCCCGGCCCAGACTCGGAGATCAGGCTGGCATGACTCTTGCAGCGGGCTACGCTAACCATGCGCGGGGACCTAGGCCGTCTTCCCTCGCGTGACGCACTCGCCAAATTTGGCGGCTCCCGCTCCGGCTCGCAAAGGTCGCTGCTCCTGCTGGCCGGCAACTGTCCGGTCACCAACCTGGCAAGGCCGCAGCTTCCCCAAACAAAGGTCCCCACTTATGTCTCCTTTGTGCTGCAGACAGGACTGGATAACCCTTGCTGCCATAGATGTGATCTATATTCAGAATGTGGCAGTGGCACAAGCAACGCAAAGCAACGTCCAATCTCTATAGCTTTTCATCCAGTGACCAGTAAGTTAGCACGACAATAGGTAATGATGGATGCCAGTTGAGCTTCCAAATTCTCCGGCTTCTACTCCTACGTGAATGATTATGCTGAAATAACAACACAAAGCATTGTTGAATTTTAAGAGAATTCATATATAGTAAAAACCAAAAATCCCACAGATATGAGGACTTATCTATAGAATTTTATGCTGAACATGTTAGTTTGATCTCCTCCGACTATCATGAATGTTCTTCTGTCTTTCGGTTGGGTGACATGGGTTACTAAATTTTAGAGAATATATATGTTTTAGGATTTTTTGTGATGTTTTGTTCAAGCAAAGAAGAAACTTAATTATGCTAATAGTTTTTGTAAATTAATTACTGTGTCAGAACTTTTTGTTAAATGTTTTTCCCAGGCGTAACACCAAAATATGGTGTCATAATCAGCCCTTATTTTAGTTTTGGAGATACACTATAAGTGACACAGAAAAAATACAAACATATAACATGTCTGCATATATTTCTGGCTTTTCATTGCCTCGGTTAGATTACCTGAAACTGTTGAATGAGAGGCTTTTAATTTCAGTTATCAAATTCTAAAGCTGGATCCCTTCATCAGTTGGTGATTTTGTATATGTTGTGTCACATATCTCATTCAAAATTTACCGTCTTCGGTTTAGTAAATCAGTTTTTCTTCTCTCACACAGATGTTCCATGTCATAAATAGTTTACAGATCATTTTGGTATTCCTGCAGATCTGTGCAATAATGTTGCTGCGAACATATACTAATCTGTTAGGTGCCCTCAAGTTATGCACTTGAATTAATCATGGACGATCAAACATTTTAATTATTATTTATGCACCTCCTGAAGTACGTACATACTAAAAGAATAAGATACCTTCTTTTACTGGCATACTCTTGAGCTTTATTAATCCTGACTAGGATACATATAGATTCATTCAGTATAAAAAGTAGTCCTGAAAATTTCTAGCTCATGCAGTTGCGTGGGTTGATGACTAGCCGAACTGCTCTGTTGCCACTGGTTGTAACCGTGACACTTGCCTCCCCCAGAACCCCCATATCATTGCAATCTCTGCTTGCCCAAGTTAAGGCCCCCTCCTCCTTACAAACAGCCCTCCTTGATGGTAGCTTCCCATAAAAGTATTAACCCTACAGCGGAGCCGGTTCTGCATCTCATTCTTTTCTCCCGTTGCAACGCACGGGCAATTTTTCTAGTACAAACTCAATTTCAACTACCCGAAGAGCACCCGTACGCAAAAAAAAAAAGCGGAGAGAGAGCACACCGCTTGCATCTACAAGGGCATTCAGATCTTCAGTCCTGGTATTATTGATGAAACTAATAAAAGCGCTTCGGCAAATGTGCCCTGAAACTAACACTTCAGTTGGCCAACTCTCTTGCTCATCGTCCCTTAGTATCAGGTCGCAACTAAAATAGCCCATCATCCCATTCCAAAAGGAAGGTTGCTGTGATGATCTTATGTGATGAACACCTGTTACAGGCTAATGCGCTTCTTTATGCACACAAGTCTGTTCACTGGAAAGAACAGCAACACTGCATGTCCGATGTTCTACATTTTTTTTACTGTGCTGTGATGCCTTCCCTTATAGTACAAAAAAAGGAGATACAGACTGCACTTACTTAACTCTTCCAGTGATTTGTCGACATCACTATCCCCAGATTGAACCAAGTGAAGCTTGCCTGAAAAGATTAAATTTCCCATACATGAACGAAAAATGAACAAAACCTAAAATTCTGTAAAGAATGAGAATGCCATGGATTGGGAAATGATAACACGATATACTGAGAGGAGTCCAAATTAAGCTGCATGAAGAACTACGTTAAGAGCCCTTGACTCCACAAGCAGCTCCTGGTTGTCTCTCCTTTATAGAAAAGCCACAGGAGCTAGTCCCTGTTGGTATGCCTAGTTTTATAGGGGTGGGTGTGGTATTTCAAGAGAACAAAAATTAGCAGGGAGTTCTTCAAGAAATAACTCAGGTAGCTCGTGCTCAGCTAACACATTTGTATTAGTAAATTTGGCTAATGAATATTTCTAAAACAAAACAGATCGCCATAGGAAAAAAATGCTCAAACCTCGGATTAACATACCATCATGTTGCACACGCATCTCGGGTATGTTTTTTCAGTTAATTATTGATGTTGTCGTTGTAGACTCTAGTCTCAGTATCACCCTCAACATAGACTGCAGCAAAGACATAATAATAACCACAGTATATCCTTGGGTGAATTTAGAATATGAGTTGAAGTTTTGATTTCATATCTCAAGGTGGAAAACTGAATCATAAGCCAGAGTACAAAGCACATACCTGACCAAACGATTCCATGTCAGGCAGAATTTACTCGGTGTGGTTGATGCGCAACAGTACTGTGCTTTAGTTTCTTCAAATTCTTGTACATTTTTCTTTCTCAGTAAACTAATGTGACCAGCTACTCCAGTGTGAAGAGGCCAAGTTGAGGCCGAGAGGAGCCAGCCGTGTTCTTGTGCTCTTTTTCGAGTGTGAGTTTAGCCACTCCTATTGTGTTCTTGATTCGGCCAGTGTTTCTCTTGGATCGGTTAACCATCTCTCTCACACGAAAATATGCCCTCTCATTCTAGATTACACCGGAGATGGGTCGCAAGAGGAAAAGCACAGTGGGTGGAAAGACTCCACCGTCAAAGGGCCGGCCTTGCTGCAAGTCGGTGGTGGCGCCCAGTCCAGTTGCCGTAGAGGCTCCGGAGCCGGCGGCAGCGTCCAGCACAATGGTGCCACATCATCATCCAAAAGGAGGACCAGGGCTACTCAAACAAGCCCGCAGTGCAGTCGCGGTATCTGCGGCGAAGGAAAAGGTGGTGAAGCTCAACTTAGATGTTCCGATGAGGGTGCTGAACTGCGACGTGTGTCATGGCCTCCTCAAGGCTCCCATCTTCCAGGTAAACAAACCAACCAACCAAAATCTGTATTTTGTACAGCCCACGAGATTGATTGATTCCTAAGTTTTTTGTAATTTTATGTATGGCGTCGATCACAGTGCTCCCTTCTGCGGCACGTCGCGTGCGGGTCCTGCAGCGAATTCCAGGGTGGCAGTTGCCGTCCTTGCGCAGACTTGGCCGCCTCCGCCGTCTACGTCCAGAGCTCCTACCTGGACACCCTATTCGGCTACATCAAGGAGGCCTGCCCATACAAAAAGTACGGCTGCACAAGCACTATCGTGGTAGGTAACCTGGCAGCGGCGCACAGAGCCACATGCAAGTTCGAGCCCTGTTGGTGCACGAGGTGCTCTTTCAAGGGCTCGTCGGCGGACCTCGCGCGTGAGCCACTTCACGCTCACGCACGCCTGGTCCGCCCACAAGTTCACATACGGCCAAGACTACATATACAACACCGATGAGATGGATTCGTCGTTTGTGTACACCGACAAGATGGATTCGTGGATGGTGCGCTATGAACTCTTTCTCGAGGACGACGGTGGCGTGTTCCTATTGGTCGTGGACCTTGCTCCGTTCTTCCAGGAGTTCCCTTTCCCCCTGGTGACCCTTGTGTGTGTCAGGAATAGCGCTGCTGCTGCCGCTGGGCCGGTGTACACCTACTCGGTCATGGCGGATACCCCTCCTGCTGAGAGGCGCAAGCTGAAGCCGGAAATTAAGGAGGTGGCGAGCTGCCCGGACTGGAGGATGGAGCGTGATTGTTTCCCACTGCTTCCAGGGATGCTGCGTGAGGAACAAACCAGCAAGAGTGTCCTTGTGCGCATTTGCGTTAGCAAGAGTGAGAGCAGCAGCGCGTCATGCTCAAGTTAGAGGGGCATCAGAAATGCAGTTATCTTTGCATGAATCCGAGAAGAATGTGTAGTTTCGTAGTACTACTAGTTAAGCCGTTTCAAGTCATTGAGATGTGTCTTTTTGTATTCTTGATTGATGAAGGACTTGAATTTCCTCCTGTTGACTTGTGTTCAGGAAATCAGGACCGATGGAAATTTGTTTTGGTTGAATGCTATTAGGAACGATGCTTGTTTCCATCATAAGCTGACGATTGATGCTGACCCAGCGCACCTGATGCTTTCAATCGGCTATACCCAAATCTTGCTTGTTCGGCTATACACATTGAGCATTTGGCCCGGCTTACCCAAATCTTGCTTGTGATGTCGATAGGAGGTGGTCTAATATTACTTTTTATTGTGATTTATGTTAGCATTCAAAATTGCTTTTTTTTGCGGGGGAAAAGGGTTGTATATTAATTAAGCTGGATCTCGACAATCCAGTTCACACAAGTTTACAACCCTCTCAGTGCCTGACCGTAACCATACGGCCGTCTTTATCTCACATCTACCCATCTGAGCCAAATGGTGGCTAACATGATTACACCCTCTTCTAATAGCTTTTACCACTACCTCTCTTCCTCCTCTTATCATGGAGGCGATCTCCTGAATGATGGCAGCAAGTCTCTATTCCCTGAAGGGTCTGAATTGCTGATAGTTTCTTAAAATGAAAACGGGTCCTGCTAAGAGAAACATTTTAAGCAACCCTCCAACCGGTCTCTGTATTGGACATAATCGCAGAGTTACAATGACAGACCCTGGTTAATTTACTGTTAGTGATGTACATATATGACCCTGTGAGCGAGTACAATCTGAAATTGGAAGGCCATCCAGATTTACATTTGCAGTTACCTTATGTAACAGGTTTGGCAATTGCTCCTTCATCTTGAATGAGGACCGAGGAGACACTGATAAAACGCCTCACAGCCCCGCATCGCTCCGCATGGGGCAAAGCGGAAGGCAAAAAGAAAACCTAGTTCCAACCTCCCGAGCGCCCCCTCTCAAGCCCTTGCCGCAACCAAAGTGGCCGCCGACAAACTTGTGGGCCGACGGGACGGATTTGTGAGGCATTCTTAGAGTGCGACTCGTCATGGGATTGGGGGGCGCACCGCATCCTGCGGCCGGACGAGGTGGCGGCTTCGGATCCGGGCGATCAAGGGAGGTGTTTCTGTCGTGGGTTTGTGCCCAGCCCCGTTGGGGGCTTCTAATTCAACTCTTCTAACTTTGTTGATAAAGCAAAGTAAGGTTTTAGCACTTCCTCAAAATAGGAGTACAAAATATTGTTAAACATGATGTAGTAAACATAGCAAACATAACTATTAGTACCAAATTAATGCTATATATTAAGGATTTAAATCTTACTCCATTTGTAGGAACATGAACTCACTTACAGTGACTTAGGCACGACACTTAACTATACTACTGTAGAAGGCACAACTACTCCAGTTGTCGCCCCATGAGTGGAGTTGGCGCGGCTAGAATTAAAGAAAGCAAAATAAAACTATGGTCTTTTATACCCCCTTGAGATGGGATTATAAGTGGGGCATGAATTTTTATGTCGTTAGTTTGATTAGCAAAACATTTGTAGTGGCACACACTTCGATAGGTTGACCTTGAGGCACGAGGCTGCTCCAAACAAGCCCAGCAACTTGCGGCATGCTGTAATCTCCTCCTCCTTGGGCTTGAAGAAAACCATGACATCGTCAGCGAACATGGATAGACGCTGGTGAACTTCGGTCCAGGCCAGGGGGTGAAACATGCCTCAATCGGTTGCTTGCTTGAACAAGTGATGCAGCGGCTCCATGCATAGGAAGAAGAGCATTGGGGAAATGGGGTCTCCCTGTCGTAATCCACACACATTGGTATCTCCTAACACTCTGTTTACTGCTATTTTTGTGGAAGATGTGGCAAGGAGGCCACAAATCCATGCAATCCACCTGGTCCCAGAGCCCATCCGCCTCGTCACTTCCACCAGAAAGGGCCATCGGAGCGAATCAAAAGTCTGGGATATGTCCAACTTGAGAAAAAATGTTGGCTCTTTATGGGCATGCAGTCTCCGTGCCGTGTATTGGACGAGCATGAAGTTGTCATGCAAGGAGCGGCCCGTGACGAACGTGCTTTGGTGGTTACCCACAAGGAAATGTAACTGGTCGGCCACCACATGATCGGATTTGTATTCCACACCATACTTTGAGTAATAAAGCTTGGACTTTGAGGAGCTTCTTCTCTCTTCGATTTTTGTTGTTGTTGACGTGTATATGCAGTGGCAGAGACAGGGGGTGTCAGCCAGGGCCCTGCCCCCCCTAATATCAGTGATTTAAGCCTATACTAAATAGTAACAGTGATTTTTTTGTTGCTAAAATTAGTGTTTTTTTATGGATTGGCTCTCCATAACAAGATTTAACAGTAGTTGGCCCCCCTTGTCTGAATTTTCTAGCTCCGCCATTGTATATGTCGCGTGGCCCGACGATCATGCCTAATAAAAATCCAATCCATGATTGATTACCTTAATACTTGATCACGCGCGCACCGCTGTAGCATGGCATGGATGCTTGTACTCGTGTAGCTGGCCTTGATTACCTTAATCCGGCCGCGATTACCATATTCTTGATCACGCGCGTACGTCGTCTTCTCTCGAATGCTAATGGGTGGATCCCCGTAGGCGACCCGGCGGCGGCGCACGTAGCCGCGTGCGAGTTGGAGGTCCTGTTGCTGCACGAGGTGCTCTTTCAATGGCTGTTGTGGCGCATCAGGTATTCCCTCCATAGCATAGACGGAAATCGTTCGCGTTTGTTCCTCCGTTCGAACCGCCTCGTCATGTTTCGAATTCGGAATTCAGATCCGGGTCGGGATCATGTTGCTTTGATCGTCCGTTTCTCCCTTTCGAGTTGGGACCGGATTCCCGTATGCCCAGCACTCCTCACTATATATATGACGGCAGGGCAGGCTCAATTGGCACCGTACGTATCCATTGACATTGTGCAAGAAACGACAGCCCCAAAGCCGTAGTAGCTGATCGATCTTTCCACGATGTCCTTCTTCAACGAGCGTCTCTTCGCCTCCATGGCAATGGCGGACATCCTCCGCTTCCCAGGAGAAGACCTGCACGACCACGCGCCCCGGAGCTGCCCCAAGGAAGCAACGGCGGAACTCCCGCTGCCGGTCGGGTCGTCCAGTCAAGAGCCCCATCTCGTCGTGGACTGCCCGGAGGCCGGCTCGACGCTTGCGGAGAGGAGGAGCTCCACCAGCGCTTCTGTCTCAAAGTAGTAATTAATGCACGAGGATTCCTTTTTTTTTGACAATCGAGTTTGAGGATTGCTACTTGCTAGTTGTAATTAATATAGTTTGACAAGATTGTATGAATTTCAGTAGTATGCTAGTAGTACTTGTATTATATGTAAGATTTTGTTTTGTACAACTTATGAGGTGTTTGGTTCGTGCTTTTGTTAGATTATGTTAGAATAAATCCGAGGTATGCGGTTGATCCACCGAGGAACAAGCAATCATAGACAATGACGACACCGAGATTTGTTAACGAGGTTCGGCGAACTCGCCTACTCCCTGGGACAATGACTACGGGCGCTCCTCCCCGAGATACCGCAACACCGGCCACCCGGGCGCCGGCATAAGCCGCCGGCACCCCCTTGCGAGCCTGTCGCTATCTAGTCGTCATGGGGTTACAACGTGGGGTGCCTCCTCATATATAAGAGGCCAAGGGTACAACGTGTCCGACTCCGACACTACAAGTATCCTACCCACACTACAACACCAAGTCCAAGCGTAACCTAACTAGTACACAATATTCGACACAAACACAACAAACTCCACCTTGGCGAATATTCTCCACCACCTTGAATTTGTCCATGCGTCAAACTTCCATGTACTCCGGACTTGTGCTGTCTTCTTTATAGCTTACTGAGAGCTACTCGACGAGTCTGCCCCAGACCCACCGCCGCCGTGAGACCCTGCTGCTACTCCCGCAACTCCAGTCTCCGTGACTCCACCTGCAATAGTGCTCCCTTGCAGCTTATAAAGATGCGAAGCCGTCCTCCCTCCAATCATCACGGTCACCTCATCTTCCATGATTCTCATGGTCTTCCTATCCCGATCACAACGGAATACCATACCACCATCATGAAGAACACCAAGCGAAATTAGATTCCTCCTTAGCCCGGGCACATGCCTGACTCCCCGAAGCATCCGCTCAACTCCGTCATTTGATGTCACCTACTCCAGCAACACGATAACCTGTGTCATCGCCCACATAGGCTAAACCAAACTCACCAGACTTGTACGAAGAGAACCACTCCCTGTTGGGTGTCGCATGAAAAAAGCAAGCTGAATTCAACATCCACGCTTCACCTTTGGTTGACCGCCTGTCTGATACTATGAGAACATCATTACTGCTGTCTGAGTCATCACCATGGGTTGCCTTATTAGCACTGGCCCCACCATTGAGTTCTGGACAGTCCTTTCTCATATGTCCCCACTGCTTACACTTGTGACACTGTATATTCTTTTTCTTTTTCTTGTTCTTCCCAGCCTCATATCCCTTCCGCCACTGCTCACCCTTGACTAGCAAACCTTCACCATGAGAGACTTCCACCGCGTTCTTCTTTCTCATATCATAAGATAGCAATGCCGCAGTAATATCCTCATTCTTGACGGTCTCCTTGCCGTGCGTCAAAGTAGTGATCAAATGGTCATAGGATGATGGCAATGAACAAAGAAGCAGAATTGACCTATCCTCGTCGTCAACCGTCGCACCCAAGCGTGCTAGATCCGTCACGACTTGATTAAAGGCATTCATATACTTCACAAGATCAGACCCCTCCTGCATCCTCATCCCATACAACTTTTGCTTCAGATACACCTTGGTCGTCGCAGTCTTGGACATAAACTGACTTTCCAGCTTCTCCCAGATCTTCTTCGGCGAATTCTCATCAATCACATGATAAATAACCTGGTCCGACAGACACAACCGTATAGTCCCGGCTGTTTTCAACTGTAACTCCTCCCAGTCATCCGCCTCCATCTTAGCTGGCTTGGCTTCCTGCAACAACGCCTTCAAGCATCCCTGTTGTGCCAACAAATCTTTCACCATGTCTGTCATAGCCCAAAGCTTCCAGTTCCGTTGAACTTCTCCACCTCAAACCTGATACCCGTTGGTGTCATGATTCTTTGTACGGCTGACCCTGTGAAAAATTATCCGAGCTTTGCACGCGATGCCCCAAGTACACGAACAGAACCTCTGGTCTTCCACGTACTACTAGCAATTCCAACCAAAAAATCCTTCTGGTCCTCACGTGTAGCAGCTCCTGTCTTGACTCAACTTCCTGATGCTAGCGCATGCTTTGCCTTGCCCTTGCTAATTCTGATGAATGTCACAACCAGCGATGGCCTTTTTCTTCTGCCGATTGGATCTGATCTGTTGCCTCGTCGTACGGTGACCCAGCCCTCGCTATTTATAATAGCGCACTAGCGTCCATGTAGAACACGAGGACTTCCTTCCGGACTCGGTCCAGTTTTGTTTCCAAACAAATCTCGATCGGTACCTAGCTGTATACGGCCCTGGTCTTGCGCGCCTCCGTACGCACGCGTACACGCTCACCAGCGGCCGCTTGGCCTGTGACTTGCCTGCCTGCACTCGTACTCGTACGGCTTCTCCTCCTGGAACGCAGCACACGCCACGCGCCTTGCGCTTCGCGGCCAGCGTCCTGACCTGCTGCCTGTCTGTCCGTGTGCGACACGCCGCCACATCTCGCCGAGTCGCCGATCACGGCCTGCTGCTGCAACTCACCACCGCCTAGGCATCGATTGCTTCTTCATCCTCTATATCAACGTACAGCGACCTCATCATAACCTTGCTCATGATACCACTTATTAGAATAAATCCAAGGTACGCGGTTGATCCATCGAGAAACAAGCAATCATAGACAATGACGACACCGAGATTTGTTAACGAGATTCGGCGAACTCGCCTACTCCTCGGGGCAATGACTACGGGCGCTCCTTCCCGAGATACCGCAACACCGGCCACCCGGGCGCCGGCACAATCCGCCGGCACCCCCTTGCGAGCCTGTCGCTATCTAGTCGTCATGGGGTTACAACGTGGGGTGCCTCCTCATATATAAGAGGCCAAGGGTACAACGTGTCCGACTCCGACACTACAAGTATCCTACCTACACTACAACACCAAGTCCAAGCGTAACCTAACTAGTACACAATATTCGACACAAACGCAACAGATTAGGCTGTGTTTGATAGCAAAGTATTATATAAACCAAAATATCAAAAACTACAGTAATTTTGCCTGCAGGTGTGAGATACCATAGTTTTATCAAAACAGAATATTTTGCAGTATTCACAATACATATAACCTGTTTGGCTGCCGCATAACGCTGTAAATTTTGTTGTTTAGCCGTTGTGTTTAAGCACTCAGCAGCTCTGTTTTTAAAAAAGAGGTTTGGGGTTCTTTTTTTTATGCAGAGAAAAAACTGCAGTTTGCCCAATACTACAATATTAAAAACACAGTTGTTATGGGCAACCAAACAACTCATTGTAGATAAAACTGTGGTAATCTCAAAAACTATAGTATTCTTAAAATACTTAGAAAATACCTTGCTATCAAACAGGGCCTTACTCTGTAAAATTAGATATAATCCCATCCTACTCAAAACTGTTTCCGCTCAATCTTGGACGACTAGGCATAATCGAAACTAGAAGCAACATCCACGCTTTGCCGCGCTGATTAGCATGAGCAAGTTATGAATTGCACAGTTGTTGTGATAAGGCTTCTCAACCAATGCGTTTGGTTCGGCGGAATAGTCATGGTTTCTGAATCCAGCGCCTTTTGAGACCGTACTCAGTGTTTGTTACGTAGACCACCTATTAGGTAGCACTGTCTTCTGATACGTCGGTTCAGAAAACCAAAAACGGCGAGAGCAAAGCTGATTAGGAAACCGAGGTCGGCGCTCGAAACAAACTAAATGTGTGTCCGGTAGAAAAACATTGTAAACCGGAGCTTCTGGATGTCAGAGCAAATACATTACCGGACTGCAAACCAAACACGTCGTAAATGTATCAAATATACACCATCTTGTCCCTCTACATGAAGAAAACATATTGTTTCATCTCAAATGATGAATCATTTCTTTCATGTAATCATTGGTTTAATATGAAGAAATAAAAAAGAATGAATCTCTGGTTTCATCACCAAAACAATATGGATAGAGTTATGAGAAAACTATAACAAAATTGGCAAACACGTTAGCTAAAATAGATATCATCATCAATGCATTTGGGGTGAAAAGGTGGCACATAAACAAACAGTAGACAAAAAAGCAACTTACTTTGCTAAACCATTGTATTTAGAACAGAGTACGTATATATAGTAGCTATGTCCACATAACATACTACAATTCGCAAGAAACTAACCATACTAACAGTAACTCTCGTGTCACAACCAGTATCTAGAATTATCTTTGTGAGCCACCATCTGCAGCATTGCTTGCCTCAGGATGCTTCATTCTGATTAGCATTGCTTCTTGAAAGCATTTCCTGTTATATCAATTGAACGAAACTAGACACTTGAGACCTCAAATTACAACAATTGTTTAGATTAGTAACTAAGCATGGTAGTCAGAAGTAACATACACAAAACTGCACTGAATTAGCCAAGAAAAAAACCTAATTGGACCTTCAAATCACCCAACATCACATTAGCTTCAAGCCTATATCAGAACTTCAAATTGAAGACCATTTTCTTGCCAGTGTAAGGATACATAACTAGGTTGGTGAATCTGCGGTTACTCAACCGAGCATGCGCCGATTCTCACCTCAAGCTAAGCATATCTAAGATAAGAATACTGGTAAGTTGATGCTTGGGAATTTAGGTTCCTCTTATCTACAGCGGAAACCACCAATTCCTTAAAATATAGCGAATAACTTTGTAACTTTCATTTAGAATAAATATACTTGTTGAAGCAATTTTTACCCATAACAAAGATATTGGTAGATGGGCTGTTCATTTTCTGTCACATAAAGATATCTTGAATCACCATCCTTTGAATCCATAACATTCACTCGGACACAATAATGGCATGTCGCAATAAGATAATGGCATTCACTCGGACACAATAATGGCATGTCGCCATAGACGAATATGCAATGGGCTTCAGGTATTCCTTCCATCATATCGATCGGCATCCTTCGCGTTTGTTTCTCCGCTCGCCTAGGCCTGGCCTCCGTCCGTTCGAACCGCCTTGTGATGTTTTTCAATCAGATCTGGATTTGATCGTCCCGTTCGGATTCCCGTATATATGCCCAGCACTGCCGCCTCTCTATATCTATATATATGACCAGAACTTCATGACATGCTCAAAATGCTGCACCGTTAGACTTAGCAGGTATAGAAAAAGTCAAAAAAAAACAAGACCTGCAACAACCAAAGGAAGCAAGAACCATAATGAAATCTCAATCTGATTATCACAATGTTATTCAAACCTTATATAGGATGGAAGTTCAGATTTGTGTGCTTCATCGACTGATATTATAATATGGTAGGCGGAGTGACATTTTGTACAACTATAACTAATATTCCATCCATTCCTAAATTGTATTGCATTAATGTACCGCAATTAATGCATTTTCAGAAAATATAAAATTCATTGTATTCATGTGTCAAAACGAATGCATTCATTTGATACATACACTAGTAGAAAAGGGTCATTTGTCCCGGTTTGTAAGGCTCATTTGTCTCGGTTGGGGAACCGGGACTAAAGGGTTGGTACTAAATCCCTACACCTTTAGTCTCAGTTCTTATATCAACCGGGACAGATAGGCCTCCACGTGGCCGCTGCGGCGAGCCCAGGCAGAAGGACCTTTGGTGTTTCTCTCTCTCTCTCTCTCTCTCTCTCTCTCTCTCTTTGACAGTCACTTTCAAGAAATCTTCAAGACACTTCCGAGAAATCTTCACCTGAACAAGTCTTGGGGGATGGGGGGAAACTTCCGGTCATAGTCGAAGCCACAAAAGTTCAAAAAAAACAGTCAAAGCCACATACACGGGATGGAGACGTGGTGGTGGAGGAGAAACGGAATGCGACATGGAGTGTGGGGAATGAGATGACATGTCCAGATAGTTCTGGATGAAGAACACCCCAACTACAAAAAATATATTAAACACATATTATGTTGTTTTTATGATCAATAAATAATTATGACTATACATATGTATTTTGCAATTTTCAATAAGTATTTATGATTATACATATGTATTTCCCGATTTTCAACTATCATATTGTTGATCCAAACATTCGTCCATATGTATTTTGAAATTTTCAGTTATCATATATTGTCCATTCAAAAATACATCTTCTATAGAACAAAATACCATACAAATGTATTGCATCCAATTTCCGCCACAACGCGTATGGGTATTATCTAGTTTAAGCAGATGCGGCATATGCTGCATATGTGATTTGTTCATGAGATGTAACATACGTATGCCCGTTGTGTTTTCGAAGAAATTGCCGAATGGGAGAATGGATCATGCGGCTAGTGGATCAGTCCCTGCAGTTGTATGTAGCTTGCACCTCCATCCGCCAGATACATTGAGGTTACATGAAGCCACACACGATGATGCTACTAGATAAACAAGGGACGAGACAACTGTCCTGCAAACGTTGGCATAGACGATTATCTCAAAACAAAAAAGGAATACAGTGAGCTTGCCATAGACTGACATGCAATGGGCTGTGGCCTCCGTTCGAACCACCTCGTGATGTCTGGAATTCAGAGTTCAGATCAGATCCCGATCATGTTGGTTTGATCGTCCCGTTCTCCCTTTCGAGTTCATATTTGTTGTTGCCGCTCTCTCTCTCAAGACTAGAGGTAGAAGAAGGAATAAGAGATAGTTTTCTGGCGACCAACACTCCGGCGACAAACGCCCCGGCGTTCAAACGCCCCGTTTTTTTATTATCTCAACTAGATGCACAACGCCACACCAGACTAGAATTTTACAGTCTTTTTTGTAGCCAACAGAGACGTAGCACCACGCATGCACTAACAGACTCAAACGTACAGCCGGCTTAATAGCTAACATTACGTAGCCCTCACGGAGTCCATGGCGATCTGGTCTTCCCTCGAACGTGCGCAGCCAGATCCTCCGCAAGACCTGGTGCCATCATGCTACCGCTGCATCCTGCCTGCCTCGCCACACGATCGCAGGCCCAGCCACAGTCCGACTCAACCTAGACTCCTACATGCACACACGCACGCAGGCCATACAATGCCCAGTCACACACACGCCACGCTACTTCATCCCGCACGTCCCACACGTCCCGCGCGTCCCCCCGACACGCCCGACGAGCCCGATGTCGTGGCTTATTCCAACACACACACTCTAAGCCATGGCCTAGAGGAGTCCGTCGTCGACGACGTTGGCGTCGACCAAGAGAGCCTGCTCCGCCGCCGGTCCTTTCCGCAGTTGCGGGCACTCGCGTCGGAAATGCCCGTGTTCTCCGCACTTGTAGCAGCGTTTGCGGCTGTTGCTGCCGCTCCCCGACGCCACGCTGCGCCCGTCGCCGTCGTCCCGAGCACCGCCGTGTCGACGCTCCCGTGCTGCCCACTGCGCCGCCGTCATGAGCAGCTGCTCACCCCCGCGCTCGCCGCCGTCTTGTCCACGGCGCCGAACCCGCTCGTCGAACGCACTCAGCCGCCCGAGCGCTTCGTCGAACGCCATCGTCGTCACGTCATGGAACTGCTCGATGCCGGCGACGACGGGGAAGAGGCGATCCGACACCGTATCCAACAACTTCTTGACAAGTGTTGCGTCTCCCAGCGTCTCCCCGAGGTTGGCATACCTCGCCGCCATCGCCGCGAATCTCCCGCCGTACACGTCGAGCTCCTCGCCGTCCGCCATCTTCATCCGGTCGAATTCGCCGCGCAGCATCCCCAGCCTCGCCGCACGGACCCGATCGGCGCCGACGAACCTCACCTTCAGGGAGTCCCATACCTCCCTGGCGGTGAGCTTCGTCGACACCTGCAGCAGCACATCCTCCGGCAACGCTCCGAGAAGCAACGCGCGCGCCATCTTGTCCTTCCGCGCGTTCACCGCCGCGTCGCCCGGCGCCACCGCCTCCCATACGGTGTGGACGTCGAGGATCGCCTGCGCCTTGATGGCCCAGACCGTGTAGTTGTCCGCGGTCAGCATCGGCATCGCCATCGTCGTCGACAGGGGCGGAGCCAGGGGGACGAGCAGGGGCCTGCCCCTCCCCCCCCCCAACGATCAACAATTTTAGTAGAAGCAACTAGTAATTATCAACAAGATTTGATCAATATACGTACTCGGCCCCCCTATACTCGAATCCTGGCTCCGCCACTGGTCGTCGATCCGCCCGCGCCGCCGTCGTGTGGGACGAGCGCCATGGTCGCCGGTGATCGCCCGAACCGAAGCTCTGATACCAATTGTTGTTGCCGCTCTCTCTCTCTCAAGACTAGAGGTAGAAGAAGGAACAAGAGATAGTTTTCTGGCGACCAACGCCCCGGCGTTCAAACGCCCCATTTTCTATTATCTCAACTAGATGCACAACGCCACACCAGACTAGGATTTTACAGTCTTTTTTGTAGCCAACAGAGACGTAGCACCCACGCATGCACTAACAGACTCAAACGTACAGCCGGCTTAATAGCTAACAATACGTAGCCCTCACGGAGTCCATGGCGATCTGGTCTTCCCTCGAACGTGCGCAGCCAGCTCCTCCGCAAGACCTGGTGCCATCATGCTACCGCTGCATCCTGCCTGCCTCGCCACACGATCGCAGGCCCAGCCACAGTCCGACTCAACCTAGACTCCTACACGCACACACGCACGCCCTCCACAGAATTATACCATCTGCTTCTTCCAGGATCTCATCAAAATGGTTCAAACCCTGAAAGGAATAAGGAGACAATAGGTGGTAAACAAACAAATCAAAGTTGCTCAGGAATGTTGAAAGAATATCTTGAAATTACCTCTACATTCTAAATTTTGGCAAAAATAAGAGTTTGGCTAAGATCACCTAACTTTGAGAGGAACTCCCCGTGCCTATTGCAGGAAAAATACTATCAATGTTAGGAACATTTTTCCAAAGTATGAAATGCAAACAAACATGTGATACTATTCAACAAAATATCAATATAAAAAAATTCAATCTGTTGGGAAAGATGGCACTGTGAAGTAGTACACACTAAATATCAACATAATGAGTTACTTACTTGCCGCACATCTTCTGTATTCCTTGTTGGAAATATGCCCTAGAGGCAATAATAAAAGCATTATTATTATATTTCCTTGTTCATGATAATTGTCTTTATTCATGCTATAACTGTATTATCCGGAAATCGTAATACATGTGTGAATAACAGACACCAACATGTCCCTAGTAAGCCTCTAGTTGACTAGCTCGTTGATCAACAGATAGTCATGGTTTCCTGACTATGGACATTGGATGTCATTGATAACGAGATCACATCATTAGGAGAATGATGTGATGGACTAGACCCAATCCTAAACATAGCACAAGATCGTATAGTTCGTTTGCTAGAGTTTTCCAATGTCAAAGTATCTTTTCCTTAGACCATGAGATCGTGTAACTCCCGGATACCGTAGGAGTGTTTTGGGTATGCCAAACGTCACAACGTAACTGGGTGACTATAAAGGTAGACTACGGGTATCTCCGAAAGTGTCTGTTGGGTTGACATGGATCAAGACTGGGATTTGTCACTCCGTATGACGGAGAGGTATCACTGGGCCCACTCGGTAATGCATCATCATAATGAGCTCAAAGTGACCAAGTGTCTGGTCACGGGATCATGCATTACGGTACGAGTAAAGTGACTTGCCGGTAATGAGATTGAACGAGGTATTGGGATACAGACGATCGAATCTCGGGCAAGTAACATATCGATTGACAAAGGGAATTGCATACGGGGTTGATTGAATCCTCGACATCATGGTTCATCCGATGAAATCATCGTGGAGCATGTGGGAGCCAACATGGGTATCCAGATCCCGCTGTTGGTTATTGACCGGAGAGTCGTCTCGGTCATGTCTGCTTGTCTCCCGAACCCGTAGGGTCTACACACTTAAGGTTCGGTGACGCTAGGGTTGTGAAGATATGTATATGCAGAAACCCGAATGTTGTTCGGAGTCCCGGATGAGATCCCGGACGTCATGAGGAGTTCCGGAATGGTCCGGAGGTAAAGAATTATATATAGGAAGTGCTGTTTCGGGCATCGGGACGAGTTTCGGGGTTATCGGTATTGTACCGGGATCACCGGAAGGGTCCCGGGGGTCCACCTGGTGGGGCCACCTATCCCGGAGGGCCCCATGGGCTGAAATAGGATGGAACCCAGCCCATAGTGGGCTGGGGCGCCAGCCCCTATAGGCCCATGCGCCTAGGGTTCCACCATGGAAGAGTCCATGTGGTGGAAGGCACCCCTAGGTGCCTTGGGGGGGAGGGAATCCTCCCCTTGGCCGCCGCCCCCCCTAGTAGATCTCATCTACTAGGGCCGGCGCCCCCCCCATGGCACCCCTATATATAGTGGGGGGAGAGAGGAGGGATTTCACACCAGCCCCTTGGCGCCTCCTCTCTCCCCGTTACGTCTCCTCGTAGTATAGGCGAAGCCCTGCTTCCTGTGACGCCCTGCATCCACCACCACGCCGTCGTGCTGCTGGATCTTCATCAACCTCTCCTTCCCCCTTGCTGGATCAAGAAGGAGGAGACGTCTCCCGTCCCGTATGTGTGTTGAACGCGGAGGTGCCGTCCGTTCGGCGCTGGTCATCGGTGATTTGGATCACGTCGAGTACGACTACATCATCACCGTTCTTTTGAACGCTTCCGTGCGCAATCTACAAAGGTATGTAGATGCATTAGATGACTCGTTGCTAGATGAACTCCTAGATGATCTTGGTGAAACGAGTAGGAAAATTTTTGTTTTCTGCAACGTTCCCCAACATATTCCTTGCATAAGAAAGAGAGAGGAAGTCAATCTTGTTTTCCCCATTTTTTCATAACCTGAAAGTGGTGCACGCTCATAAAGTCATAATGGGTTACAGCAATGAGGTCCAGTTTCACGAAAATAATAATTTAACATGTAAATCTAGTCACCAAGTTAATACAAGGAGCATGAGAGATTCTTGGGAGGAGTTCCTTACATCTTTATCCTCATCAGACAACGTGGGCATGTCGATATGGATCTGGAAGCAGTGCAATGTGAAGGCATAATAATCACGAAAAAGTTCAAAAAAAAAGAATAGCACTAGGTCTGTTACCTATGATCAAGAACTACCATTACCAAAGTCAGATACCAATCAACAAACAGCAATCAATCAACAAACGACAATCAATCAATCAACAAACAACAATCAATCAATCAACAAACAGCAATCAACCTTAATAACCATACACAAACAGTAATCAATCATGCCATGTAAACATGTACCATCTCAAGGCAACAAACAACAATCAACTGGCCTACATGGTTTGTATCTTCTCAAGGCAATCAAGCATCAAACAACAAGCAACAATCCATCTCAAGACAATTAATCAAACAACAAACAACAATCCATCTCAAGGCAATCATTCAAACAACAAACAACAATCAATCGGTCAATCGTGTCAACATAAGCAGAGCATGATGTAACAATAAACAATTGAAAAGAACAGCATCAGAACAACCGTAACAGACAAGAACAAGATTCTCTGCATCTAGGATGGGAGCACACATGCCGGCCGGTAGAACAAGAATCGACATAGGGCAACCAGATTATCACAAGGGCGCATGCATTTGGGAACTGAAAACAACCGATGGACAACGCAGGTGATGAAACAGAGGGAGCGATTTGACACTGCTCCAATTTTGAAACCAGAACCGATCATTATTGCAACCATCGCCCAGACGCGAACACGAAACGCAGGCAGGTAACAGAAGTGAACGCACAAGTGACCCAAACGACCGACCGCTCGCTCACTTTCTCCGAGAGTCGCAGGAACGAAGACACCCGGACAAGACGGCCCCAAGAACACGCGAGAGCATCAGGGCGACGGCGAGGACGAGCAAAAATCAAATCACACGCGACTCTAAACTGATGACAACGGCGAGGACCAGCAAAAATAAAATCACACGCGAATCTAAACTGACGACGACGGCGAGGACGAGCAAAATAAAACAAATTAGACGTGATTCTTCTAATCTAAGCGGACGAATCAGGCGAGGCCAGAGGAGGAGAGGCAGGAATCGAGGACGAATTGCCGCACCGGACGCGGGAGGAAGAGAGGCTCTACACTATGCCTCGGAAGGGCGGGTCGATCCGAAGAAGACGAACTTGAACACGGCGGCAGCGGCGGAGGAGCGTGATCGCGGGAACTGCCACCCGGACCAGGCTGCGACGGGCACCAGCGGCCCCCTGCCCTCCACCTCGCCGCACCGCGCGGCGACGAGCGCGCGCAGCTGGCACACGACGCTGGTGCCCCCGCCGCCGGTCGCATGCTTCTTGGCCGAGCCCCGCGGGGAACGGCGCGAGGGGCGCGTCCCCGCAGACGGAGAGGGAGCAGGGCGGATGGATTTGGAAATCGGAGGCCGGCACGGAGGCCACCACGCGGAGGTACGGCCAAAGGGCGCAGCCCGGACGAACTGAGGACGAAGGAAGGAGGCGAGAAGCGCGGCCCGGATGAAGAGAGGAGGAGCGGGATGGCCATAGGGCGGACCTTTATAGCCGGGACAGAGGCGGTGGCAGCGGGCGGAGGTGAGGGGGGGTGGGGGGTGGGGGCTGGATCCGGATCGGGTCGGCGGCGGCGCTTTCCTTTTTCTGAATTGGGAGCGTAACGGGAGATTTCCAGCCGGCGTGCGTGCCGTTGTCGTGTCTTTTTCTTTGTTTGATTGATTGAGTGGTGAAAACAAATGTCTTCTTTTTAGTGCTGAAAACAAATGTGTCTGTGTTAGAAACACGCTACCACTGCCAAAACAAGAACAAAAACGCCACCTTCATATATGCAGAGGCAACGGAAACATTCGATGATGTACTCCTACTCATTTCGTCAGGACCTAACTTAAGTGTCAAAAGGAAAAATTTCGCCCGGCTAGAATTCTAGCTAGGCGAAAACTCGGTCTGGACGGTGGCGGCCCGCCGATTTGGTGTGCTGAGCGGGACGGTGGTTGTCGGCGGAGGTGGTGCGCGGCGGGCGCGTGGTGGTGGCCTGGATCCATTGAGGATCTGGCTGGGTGCTGTGGGCGCAACACGAGGGAGCTGCTTAAAATCGTTCGTGCATCTGGATGGCCTTGGTTTCTCCCTGCAGCTCTGATGGGTGGAGGGCTAGGTCGTGGAAGGGATCTCCCCTTGCCCCGGTCTAGTTCGACAGGTGGCTACATCTGTCGACGGGTAAGTCACTGCGGCTTGGTGGAGGCGGTTGGCGGCGGGGTGCTAGTGGTACCTCTCTTCTTCCGGGTCCCAGCCGGCGGCGCAGGGTTCTCGCACAAAGGATATGGCCAGGACCGGGAGCTCATGCTCGGGCGGATCAATTTTGGGCCTGGAACAAGTCGGAGCTCTGCTCCGGGTAGATGATGGTGGGCCCAGTCCGATTGGTCCCGGCAGGCAACGAGGTCCCTCTCCTCGTGGGTATGGTGGTCGATGGTGGTGGTCGGGACGTGAGTCCGTCGGGAAGATTGGCGCCGAAGACCAGGGCTATGGTGTCGTGTGAGCATTATTGGAGTCAAGATGAAGTATCTCATGCTTTTGATTTTAATCCCAAATCCTAAGACACATATATATATATATATATTTCATTTTCTAGGCAATAATTCCAACAATGCGATTATAATGAATCTATCATCTATAACAGAGAAAACTCGGGGTTTTGCTGCAGTATAAATCATGGGAGCAGGGTTATTTTCTTAATCATTTCTAACAAGCTACACATGTTCTGAAGATCTTACCTTCACTTGCAATTTCAGAAATAGCAAAGGCGCACATATGCTGTTACTCTGAGTTGACAACAGTATTAAAGTCAGTGTCATGGAAAAACTTCAAAATTAACTTTGTAAATTTCAAGATGATGTGCTAGCTCAGTCTTTCGGAGATGCTCATGGGGTAGGGTGTGCGTTGTGTGTTCATAGGGGTGAGTGTATGCGCGTGTATATGAGCGCTTGTGTCTGTACTGTGTTAAAAAAACCAATAAATTATTTTTATCAAAAGAAAATTATGTACTTTCCTTGGGAGAAATAAAATTCTACAAAATATCCATGATAATTACTGGAGATCACACAGTTAAGGCACCATATATTTGTATTTATTTCCGTCTTCGGATCATGGAATGCCTTTCCCTAATATGACCATACAATCAAAATGCACAGCTGAACTAAAATACGTTGACAATTTGACATATATACAATGATGCTAACTTGTTTGGACCTACCACAAGGAAAATAAATACCAGAAATAGTAAGATAATTGAGGTAATTTGGACGACATACTACTATGTGATTTAAATTTACTATTGTGGGAAAAAAAATCCATGGCTCGAAATTATAATATTTGATTGGAGCATAAATGTTTTTTCTTAATTAACACCCATATATACTTGTTGGGGATTCACCGAGCACTTTGTTATACACAAGGTTGTACCATTCCATTCATTGATTTTTTTTCACTGACACACACACACACACACACACACACACACACACACACACACACACACACACACACACACACACACACACACTTAGTATATATACTTTGTTATACACAAAGTTGTATCATTCCAGATTGTATCCTTAGTATATATATATATATATATATATATATATATATACTTGTGATTTCATAGCACACCTTGTTTTTTTTTTGAAATCCACTTCCCCATTTTATTAAACTAGATTAGGAAGTTCATCAGAAACAATACTAAGGATACAATCTGGAGGAGAAATCTCCCACGAAACCGACAACTCATTACATAAACCGAACCGAGCAATCTCGCGAGCCACCTTATTCGCTTCCCTCTGAACCCATGTAGCTTTGAACTCACCCAAGTTTGTGGCCATCATCTTGATCTCTTCCACCATGATACCAACAGCCGACAGGTTCCATCCTTGCTCATTCAGCATCCTGACGACATTGAGGCAGTCGGTCTCCAAATGGAGTTTGGGTACGCCTCTTTGCAGCGCTAATACCATCGCCCTCCGGCAAGCCAGCAATTCCGTCACTTCTGCTGTTGTAATATCCGGTAAAAATATAACATCCGCACCTCTAAATGCACCATCTTCATCTCTGAACACAACTCCACCTCCTCCACCCTATCTCAACCGAGACATAGCTCCATCGACGTTGGCCTTGAGCCAGCCCGGCGCCGGTGGTTCCCATCTTGCACGTTGGGTGAGTGATGTCGATGGCTCCGTTCGTCCTCGCACTTTCTTCCATTCTTCCATGAGAGCTGCTACTCTCCTCGCCACCATGCTGGCCTCCTCAATTCTCTTTCCATCATGGGTGTCATTTCTTGCCAGCCAAAGCGCATATAAACCCTGAACCATCGCTGGCTTGTCATCATCTGAAGCATCGGACAACCACTGTAGCAACCAGGATGCAATCGAACTCTAGGTGCTTATCGATCTAGGTGGGGTCGCCACCCTCGCACCCAATACCGAGCTCAACTCTTTCCAGAAAAGTATGGAATGATAGCAGCCCCAAAATCTGTGATACATCGTTTCTTCACGTCCACAAGCAGGGCAAAACACTCTGGCCTTGATCCTTCTGCGAAGAAGTTCTGCTCCCACCGCCAAGCCATTCTTGATCAGTCGCCACACGTGGATCAACACCTTCCCCGACGCATTGGAGGCCCACAGCGCTAGCCAACTCCTGTGGTTCACCGTCGTTGAGGACGAGGCCGGCTGTCCTACTCTCGCCTTCTTCTTTTCCATGCAAAGATGATAAGCTGACTTGACTGAAAATTGTCCGTTCTTCGTAAAGTTCCATGCCAAAGTGTCGTCTGTGCCCGGACCACCCACACAAATCTGCAGAATATCCTGTACGTCACCTTCTGTGAACATAGCTTCTAGCTTTTGCCGATCCCACCCTGTAGACTCGTCGTTTAGAAGATCGCTCACCCTCGTTATCCCCGGTACGTACACCTGGCCCAGTGGCCTCAGACTACCTTTGCGAGGGATCCAACTATCATGATGAATGCGTATGGAAGAGCCGTCGCCCACTCTCCATATGAGTCCATCCAGGAGCAGGTTCCGACCATGCAAAATGCTTCTGAATGTATATGATGCCCCACTTGGACATATCGCATTGAGAATTTTGCCATGATCATAGTAACATGCATAAGAACATGCCCACACAGAGAAGAAGGGACCTGCAATAGTCTCCAAGCTTGCTTGGCAAGTAATGCTTGGTTGAAAGCTTCCATATCTCGAAACCCCATCCCTCCCTCCTGCTTACTCTCACACATTTTCTTCCATGCAATCCAGTGAACCTTTTTCTCACCATTTGCTTCACCCCACCAAAAGTTAGAAGAGATAGATGTCAAGTTCCCGCACAATTTCTTGGTGAGCTAGAAGCAACTCATAGTGAAAGTTGGGGTGGACTGGAGCCCCGATTTGACCAACACCTCACGAGCCTTTTTAGATAGTCCTTGCCCCTTCCAACTCGTGACCTTACCCTTTTCACTCTCCCGGGCATATTTAAAAGTTCCCTCCTTGGATTTCCCCACGGCTGTGGGTAGCCCCAAATATTTCTCACTTAGAGCTTCAGAAGTAATCCCGATAACGGCCTTAAGTTGTCCTTTGGTGTCCTCTGTGCTCCCTTTCTCGAAGGAAATAGAAGATCTCTGCAAATTAACTTTCTGTCCCGAGGCTACCTCATAGTCCCGGAGAATTATTTTGAAAGCAAGGAGATTACTTTCGGATCCTTCAAGAAACACAATGTTATCGTCTGCAAAGAGGAGGTGGGTAACCATGGGGCCAGTGATCCCAAAAGACACCCCCTTTATGTCACTAGAGCTCTGTGCATGTTTTAGCAGCGCCGAGAAGCCCTCCACACAGAACAAGAACAAATAAGGGGAGAGAGGATCCCCTTGACGGAGACCCCTAGACGGTAGAAAAGAATCCGAGATCCCCCCATTGAGCTTCACCATGAATATTGCCGACGTCACGCACCTCATAATCATCTGGATCCATGCCTCATGAAAACCAAACCTATCCAACACCCTTTCAAGAAAGATCCACTCCACTCTATCATATGCCTTCATCATATCTAGCTTAACCGCGCACAAAGGCTTCTTCCTCTTCCTCATCCTGATGGCGTGGACACACTCATAAGCCACCAATACATTATCCGTGATGAGTTGCCCCGGTACAAAAGCACTCTGCTCTTCTGAGATCAAAACAGGAAGGGTTCCTTTAAGTCTGTTGGCCAGTACCTTTGTTGCAACTTTGTAGAGCATATTACACAGACTAATTGGTCTAAATTGAGACACAACTCCGGTGAGGTGACCTTAGGAATCATCACTATAACCGTCTCGTTGAAACCATCCGGTGTCGCCACCCCATACAAAAACTCCTTTACCGACCTGCAAACATCCTCCTTAACAACACCAGAAAACCGTCCGGCCCCGGGGCCTTCATAGGGCCCATCTGAAATAGAGCCGTCTCAATTTCAGAATCGGTGATCATGGCCGTGAGCTTCCCATTCATCTCCTCCGAGACCAATGTATCAATGTGTTGCAGCACATTAGCTGCTGCATTTGAGCCCTCGGAGCAGAACAAAGTAGCATAAAAAATCATGGCCATAAACCGCATGTCATCATCAGAGGTACATAGCGTACCATCCTCCCTGCGTAGTGCCCTCATCGTGTTTTTTCTCTTTCGATGCGAAGCCCGATTCTGGAAATACTTGGTATTTTGATCGCCCCACTGCAGCCAGTCAATTCGTGAACGCTGTTTGTAGTAGATTTCCTCTTTTTCGTAAAGATCATAAAGCTGACTCTCAATGTCATTGACCTCCTGGAAATAACTGGTCACCATCGAACTTTCTGTCACATCCCGTAGTTGTGTTTTTAACTTGGAAATCTGCTTGCGGAGGGAACCAAACACTTCTCTACTCCATGTCTGCATGGCCTCCGTAAGGGTGCCCAGTTTCCCGCTCATGCCCGCATGCTCCCCATGCTTCTGTTTTGCATGCTCCCAGGCCCTCACAATCATCTGCTCATAATCTTAATGTCTTGTCCATGCTTCTTCAAATCTAAAAAACCTTTGCTTCTTGTGGACCGCTGCATCCAGTGATGCCGCTGCCCTGATGAACAGTGTCGCGTGGCCAGACTCCTCGGTAAGAATATGTTCGACCGCCGTTTCAGGGAAGAGGTGCAAGAACTCGTCATTGCATGTGGCCCTGTCGAGCCGAACCTGAATATTTGCCCCCCCCATCTTGCTTATTATCCCATGTAAAAAGGTGCAAGAACTCGTCATTGCACACCTTGTTGGCACAAATAAGTTTGCAACATCTAATTAAATTGCACTTGCACGCTGCAGTACCACTTAGACACTTAGCACATACTAGATCGGACTAGGAGGAGGGGGCGAGCAAACAAGAACTGGCCAATAAATTTAGTTGAATATATGCCGCAACAGGAAAAGAATGTCATGTCCGTGAAGAGGGGGACGACGGCGGAAATCCCCAACAGCCCTCTAATTGGGAAGACAAAGTACCACAACAACTTCAGTTTTCTAGTTCACAACATACACATGAAGATCGCTGACATAAAATTTGATTTCTCTTACTGGTTTTATTAGATTCCCAAGCAGCTACATCTGATGACGAATATCGTGGGGCAAAAAAACATGTTACCCCATAATCATTGGGTTGGTAAATTTCATGAACACTGCACCCTACCTCCAGGCAAAAGTTATGTGAAAAGAAACAATATCTCAACAAAATGAAATATGCCACACTATAACATTAACAACACAAGTTCCTCAAATAAGCCATGATATTTTTGGCAGCATAGCTCCAACCAAACTATAAGACTCTGCAATCAAGTATCATCTTGCTTTTCATACCAAATCTTCAGAAAGAGGATTCTTGCCTTTTGGAAATTGCATAAAGAAATCAACAATGGAAGGTAGGGGAATGATAGTTCTCCTGAGTCCTTGCTTAAGAATCTGTAGGCACCTCGTTATAAAAGTAAAACCGATAGCTCTTACATTCGGCAATTACAACCTTGTCCCTGATTATCAAAGCATGGCTACCTTTGGAAATAAATATATATGGAAGGAAATTACAGAAAGTACTTTTATTTCATATATACTATTAAATGCATAACAAAGATGGTGTGTGGAACACAGGGTGTGGTGTGGATGGCTTCCCCCTCTCCACCTCCCTCTCACTCCCTCGCCCTCGTCTCGGCCGTGGTGGCCGCCGGCTCCTCTATCCCTTCCTCGTCCTCTTTGGTCCTTGCTTCCTCCTTTCCCGCTCCCCTGTCCCCTCCTCCCTTAGTGTTGTCGTCGTCCACGCGGTGGACTCCGAGCCGGTGTGTGCCAACCGCTTTTGGGTGCTGGGTGCGGCGAGTTCTGACTCCGAGTCGGAGTCTAGCGGCGGCTCTCCGGCGGCGCCTCCCCTGCCAATTCGGATAGCAGCGCAGACTCAGAAGTTCGTGTCGGGTGGGTGCGGCCGCGCTGCGCCGGCGTCGATGGTGGATCCTAGCTAGTCGATGGTCATTCATCAGGGTCGCGAATCTGGTAAGTTCCTCGTGGCCTCTCCGGCATCTGGCGTGCTTGGTCCGGTGTGGGTGCCCTCGCTATCCGAATCTGGAGGTCATTCTGGATGTGTTGTCGCCCTCCTCTTCCCCTCTGTCCTCGCCGGCATCAGGTTGTGGCACAATGGTGGTGGCTCGAGAGGAGAGGGGCGGAACCCTAGACTCGTTTACTGGTGCTAGAGTGTTGGGTGACACGGGCTCGCTAGTGGGCCCGCTTGTGCCCTGTTGAGTTTTGATAACCCACAAATATAGGGGATCACAACAGTTTTCGAGGGTAGAGTATTCAACCCAAATTTATTAATTCGACACAAGGGGAGCCAAAGAATATTCTCAAGTATTAGCAGCTGAGTTGTCAATTCAACCACACCTGGAAACTTAGTATCTGCAGCAAAGTGTTTAGTAGCAAAATAATATGATAGTAGCGGTAACGGTAGCAAAAGTAATGATAGCAAAAGTAATGTTTTTGATATTTTGTAGTGATGATAGCAATAGCAACTGAAAAGTAAATAAGCAAAGAACAATATATGGAAAGCTCGTAGGCAATGGATCGGTGATGGAGAATTATGCCAGATGCGGTTCATCATGTAACAGCCATAACCTAGGGTGACACGGAACTAGCTCCAATTCATCAATGTAATGTAGGCATGTATTCCGAATATAGTCATACATGCTTATGGAAAAGAACTTGCATGACATCTTTTGTCCTACCCTCCCATGGCAGCGGGGTCCTAATGGGAACTAAGGGATATTAAGGCCTCCTTTTAATAGAGTACCGGACCAAAGCATTAACACAGAGTGAATACATGAACTCCTCAAAATACGGTCATCACCGGTAAATATCCCGATTATTGTCACTTCGGGGTTAACGGATCATAACACATAATGTGTGACTATAGACTTGCAAGATAGGATCAAGAACTCTCATATATTGATGAAAACATAATAGGTTCAGATCTGAAATCATGGCACTCAGGCCCTAGTGACAAGCATTAAGCATAGCAAAGTCATACCAACATCAATCTTAGAACATAGTGGATACTAGGGATCAAACCCTAACAAAACTAACTCGATTACATGATTGATCTCATTCAACCCATCACCGTCCAGCAAGCCTACGATGGAATTACTCACGCACGGCGGTGAGCATCATGAAATTGGTGATGGAGGATGGTTGATGATGACGATGGCGACAGATTCCCCTCTCCGAAGCCCCGAACGGACTCTAGATCAGCCCTCCCGAGAGATTTTAGGGCTTGGCGGCGGCACCGTATCATAAAACGCGATGAATCCTTCTCCGTGATTTTTTCTCCCCGAAACCAAATATATAGAGTTGGAGTTGAGGTCGGAGGAGCTCCAGGGGGCCCACGAGGTAGGGGGCGCGCCCCCACCCTCGTGGACAGGTGGTGGGCCCCCTGGCCTTCATCTTTTGCAAGGATTTTTTATTATTTCCGAATAGATGTTCCGTGAAGTTTCAGGTCATTCCGAGAATTTTTGTTTCTGCACATAAATAACACCATAGCAATTCTGCTGAAAACAACGCCAGTCCGGGTTAGTTCCATTCAAATCATGCAAGTTAGAGTCCAAAACAAGGGCAAAAGTGTTTGGAAAAGTAGATACGACGGAGACATATCAACTCCCCCAAGCTTAAACCTTTGCTTGTCCTCAAGCAATTCAGTTGATAAACTGAAAGTGATAAAGAAAAACTTTTACAAACTCTGTTTGCTCTTGTTGTTGTAAATATGTAAAGCCAGCATTCAAGTTTTTAGCAAAGATTATAACTAACCACATTCACAATAACGATTAGGTCTCAAGTTTACTCATATCAATGGCATAATCAACTAGCAAGCAATAATAATAAATCTCGGATGACAACACTTTCTCAAAACAATCATAATATGATATAACAAGATGGTATCTCGCTAGCCCTTTCCGAGACGGCAAAACATAAATGCAGAGCACCTTTAAAGATCAAGGACTGACTAGACATTGTAATTCATGGTAAAAGAGATCCAGTCAAGTCATACTCAATGTAAACTAACAGTAATGAATGCAAATGACAGCGGTGCTCTCCAACTAGTGCTTTTTAATAAGAGGATGATGACTCAACATGAAAGTAAATAGATAGGCCCTTCGCAGAGGGAAGCAGGGATTTGTAGAGGTGACAGAGCTCGGTTTTGAAATAGAGATGAATAATAGTTTGAGCGGTATACTTTCATTGTCAACATAACAACCAAGAGATGGCAATTTCTTTCATGCTACACACATTACAGGCGGTTCCCAAACAGAATGGTAAAGTTTATACTCCCCCTTCCACCAACAAGCATCAATCCATGGCTTGCTCGAAACAACGAGTGCCTCCAACTAACAAGAGTCCCAGGGGGAGTTTTGCAATTATTTTGATTTGATTTGCATAAAGCATCGGACTGGGCATCCCGGTGACCAGCCACTTTCTCGTGAGTGAGGGGCGGAGTCCACTCCTCTTGAGAATAACCCGCCTAACATGGAAGATACAGACAACCCTAGTTGATACATGAGCTATTCGAGCATACAAAACAAGATATTTATTTGAAGGTTTAGAGTTTGGCACATACAAATTTACTTGGAACGGCAGGTAGATACCGTATATAGGTAGGTATGGTGGACTCATATGGAATAACTTTGGGGTTTATAGAGTTGGATGCACAAGCAGTATTCCCGCTTAGTACAGGTGAAGGCTAGCAAAAGACTGGAAAGCGACCAGCTAGAGAGCGACAACAGTCATGAACATGCATTAAAATTAATCAACACCGAATGCAAGCATGACTAGGATATAATCCACCATGAACATAAATATCGTGAAGGCTATGTTGATTTTGTTTCAACTACATGTGTGAACATGCGCCAAGTCAAGTCACTTAAATCATTCAGAGGAGGATACCACCCTATAATACCACATCACAACCATTTTAATAGCATGTTGGCACGCAAGGTAAACCATTATAAGCTCCTAGCTAATCAAGCATGGCACAAGAAACTATGATCTCTAGTTGTCATTGCAAACATGTTTATTCATAATAGGCTGAATCAGGAACAATGAACTAATCATATTTACAAAAACAAGAGAGGTCGAGTTCATACCAGCTTTTCTCATCTCAACCAGTCCATCATATATCGTCATAATTGCCTTTCACTGGCACGACCGAATGATGTGGATATGGTAATAGCTAGTGCACGTGCATTGGACTAAGCTGGAATCTGCAAGCATTCAGTAAACAGGAGAAGACAAGGCAATATGGCTCTTTTGTCAGATCAACAATAATGCATATAAGAGCTACTTCAACAAATTAATTATGGTCTTCTCCTATCAACCCCCAAAGAAAAGAAAAGAAATAAAACTATTTACACGAGAAAGCTCCCAACAAGTAAAAGAAGAATAGGAAATCTTTTTGGGTTTTCTTTTTAATTACTACTACAAGCATGGAAATTAAAACTAGCTAAAAGCTACAACTATTTTTTTGGTTTTCTTAAGGTTTATTAAGCACACAAGAAGAAAGCATAAAAAGGAAAATAAACTAGCATGGATGATACAATGAAAAAGTATGAGCACCGACATCTAGCGATGAGTGTGTGAACATGAATGTGATGTCGGTGAGAAATACGTACTCCCCCGAGCTTAGGCTTTTGGCCTAAGTTGGTCTATGGCCATGGCTAGCCTGACGGATATCCATAATAATAGTTGGGGTCGTACTGCGATGAAGAAGACTCTGATTGCCACTGATTGGCAATCATCTCCGGATCCCAATGGTAATTAGACTGTCGTGGAGGATCAACTTGTGGTTCCGACTCTGGCTCTATGGCTGATGTAGGGTTCCGGTAGGCGTGAATAGCCGTCAACGGAACAAGGTACGTGCCTACAGTCAAATCAAACAAAGAAGGAGCAGGCAGGATAATAGTCTCAGGGTGATGTTTGTTAAAGAACAATTGATATTTAAGCTCTCCTGCCCTATTCTTAACAATAAAATCATGTGCCACCATACTTTTATGATCTAGATAAACATGGGGCAGCACATTTTCTTCCTTCTCAGCATGCCTAATAGGTACGTTAAAATGTGTAGCTAGGCGTGAAGCATAGATGCCTCCAAATATGGGGCCCTTTGTACGGTTCAGACTTAACCGTTTAGCAATAATACCGCTCATACTAACAGAGTTATCACTGAATAAACCGTGGAACAAAATAATAATATCAGGAACACTAAGGTTTCCACAGTTTCCACGACCAATTAAGCAACGACTAGCAAATATTGTGAAGTAGCGTAAAACAGGAAAATGTATGCTAGTGATTCGTGCATCGGAAACCTTCCTCGTTTCCCCTACAGTGATGGTATCAATAAACCCATCCACATCCTCGCGATGTGGTTCCTCTCTCATGCCCTCGAAAGGGACCAAACAAACCCGACAAAAATCATAAAGTGACATCTCCTTATGCTCATCATACAAATAAAACTCCACCGTAGGTGGTGAGCTCCTAGAATGGAAATGAAAGTTGTGCACAAAGATATTTGTGAGTAAGAGATACTGGTCGCGTTGGTCGTGGAGGAAAGCGGTGAGGCCTGCATTCTCAGCCAATTCATAAAAATCTTCATAAATTCCGGCTGCTCTCAAGAAATCATCGGAAGGACATTCACACGACCGAACCTTCGCGGTGCGAGGCAAATTATATTTGGGCTTCTGTGCCTTTTCCTTCAAGCTTCGGCTCGATGAGCCCCTCAAAAATCTCTTCATTATTTTCTGAAAAATTCTGAAATTTTTAGTAACTTCAAAATAAAAGTGAACAAAGCTCAACAAAATTGGTAGCAACTACTCCTACAAGTGCCTAGAGCCTATATTATGCATCAAAACTACTTGGAACCATATAAATTTGACATGCAAGCTCAAGAACAGGGTCACCTAGGCAGCATAAGTTTGCAATGAATAAAGCACTAGAACAAAAACTAATTGGACCAATGGAGGAGTCACATACCAAGGAACAATCTCCCAAGCAGTTTTGTGAGAGGTGCTTTGAGCAAGGAGATCAAAAATGGCAGCAAAATGAGCTTGGACTCGGGTTTGAACTAGATATTCGTATTTGTGGGAGGAAGAAGGAGTGTGTGGGTGTAAGGATAAGTGGAGGAGGGCCACCGTGGGCCCACGAGGCAGGGGGCGCGCCCCTGACCCTCGTGGCCAGGTGCTAGCTCCTCCTGTTGTGTTCTCAGTGCCAAATATTCTCAAATATTCTAGAAAAAATCATATTTAAATTTCAGGGCATTCGGAGAACTTTTATTTTCGGGGTATTTTTACATTGCACGGATAAATCAGATAACAGACAGAAAAATACTATTTTTATTTTATTTAATATAAATAATAGAAAGTAAGAGGAGGGTACAGAGAGTTGTGTTTTCTAGTTTCATCCATCTCATGATCATCAAAAGGAATCCACTAACAAGGTTGATCAAGTCTTGTTGATGAACTCATTCTGAATAACATGGAACCGGAGAAATTTCAAATAACACTATGTTACCTCAACGGGGATATGCACATACCCAATAATAAGAATATCATATTTTTTCTTGACAATAGGAAGAGGAAATTCAAAACCTCCAAATATAATTGATGGAATTTTTCCAATAGAGTTGATACTATGAACTTGGGGTTGTTTCCTCGGAAAGTGTACCATATGCTCATTACCATTAACATGAAAAGTGACATTGCCTTTAGTGCAATCAATAATAGCCCCTGCAGTATTCAAAAAGGGTCTTCCAAGAATAATAAAAATACTATCGTCCTTGGGAATATCAAGAATAACAAAGTCCGTTAAAATAGTAACGTTTGCAACCACAACAGGCACATCCTCACAAATACCGACAGGTATAGCAGTTGATTTATCAGCCATTTGCAAAGATATATCAGTAGGTGTCAACTTATTCAAATCAAGTCTACGATATAAAGAGAGAGGCATAACACTAACACCGGCTCCATGATCACATAAAGCAGTTTTAACATAGTTTCTTTTAATGGAGCATGGTATAGTGGGTACTCCTGGATATCCTAGTTTCTTAGGTATCCCACCTTTAAAAGTATAATTAGCAAGCATGGTGGAAATTTCAGCTTCCAGTATCTTTCTTTTATTAGTAACAATTTCTTTCATGTACTTAGCATAAGGATTCATTTTAAGCATATCAGTTAATCACATGCGCAAAAAGATAGGTCTAATCATTTCATCAAAGCGCTCAAAATTCTCATCATCCTTTTTCTTGGATGGTTTGGGAGGAAAAGGCATGGGTTTCTGAACCCAAGGCTCTCTTTCCTTACCGTGTTTCCTAGCAACAAAGTCTTTCTTATCATAACGTTGATTCTTTGATTGTGGGTTATCAAGATCAACATCAGGTTCAATTTCTATATTATCATTACTAGGTTGAGCATCATCATGAACATTATCACTAGTTTCAGGTTCATTACCAGATTGTGTTTCAGCATCAGAGATAGAAATATCATTTGGATTCTCAGGTGTTTCAGTAATAGGTTCACTAGAAGCATGCAAAGTCCTATCATTTTTCTTTTTCTTCCTTTTAGAAGGACTAGGTGCATTTATATTATTTCTCTGAGAATCTTGCTCAATCCTTTTAGGATGGCCTTCAGGATATAAAGGTTCCTGAGTCATTTTACCACCTCTAGTCATAACTCTAACAGCATTATCATTATTCTTACTATTCAATTCATTGAGCAAATCATTTTGAACCTTAAGTACTTGTTCTACTTGAGTGGTAACCATAGAAGCATGTTTACTAATAAGTTTAAGTTCACCTTTGACGTTAGCCATATAATCACCTAAGTGTTCAAGCATATTTGAATTGTATTTCAATTGTCTACCTAAATAAGCATTGAAGTCTTCTTGCTTAACCATAAATTTATCAAACTCATCTAAGCATGGGCTAGCAAACTTAGTAAATGGGATTTCAGCCTTATCATATCTATAGAGAGAATTTACCTTTACTACCTGTGTCGGGTTATCAAGACCATGTATTTCTTCAATAGGTAATGGATTAAGATCATATGTTTCTTCAATAGGCGGTAAATTAAGACCGTGTATTTCTTCAATAGGAGGTAAATTCTTAACATCTTCAGCTTTAATACCTTTTTCTTTCATAGATTTCTTTGCCTCTTGCATATCTTCAGGACTGATAAATAGAACACCCCTCTTCTTCGGAGTTGGTTTAGGAATAGGCTCAGGAGTTGGCTCAGGAAGTGTCCAATTATTTTAATTTGTCAACATATTATTCAATAGAATTTCAACTTCATCCGGTGTTCTTTCCCTGAAAACAGAACCAGCACAACTATCCAGGTAATCTCTGGAAGCATCGGTTAGTCCATTATAAAAGATATCAAGTATTTCATTTTTCTTAAGAGGATGATGATACGTCTCCAGCGTATCTATAATTTTTGATTGTTCCATGCTATTATATTATCAACTTTGGATGTTTATGGGCTTTATTATACACTTTTATATCATTTTTGGGACTAACCTATTAACCCAGAGCCCAGTGTCAGTTTCTGTTTTTACCTTGTTCTAGAATATCGCAGAAAAGGAAAATCAAACGGAGTCCAATTGACCTGAAACTTCATGGAACTCATTTTTGGAAGGAAAGAAGCCCAGAAGACATGGAGTGCATGTCAGGGGATCTAAGAGGAGGCCATGAGGCAGGGGGCGCGCCCACCCCCCTGGGCGCGCCCTCCACCCTCGTGGGCCCCTTTGTGGCCCCCCTGACGTATTTCTTCCGCCTATATATCTCCATATACCCTAAAACGATGAGAGAGCACAATAGATCGGGAGTTCCGCCGCCAAAAGCCTCCGTAGCCACCGAAAGCCAATCTAGACCCGTTCCGGCACCCTGCCAGAGGGGGCAATCCCTCTCCGATGGCCATCTTCATCATCCCGGTGCTTTCCATGACGAGGAGGGAGTAGTTCTCCCTCGGGGCTGAGGGTATGTACCAGTAGCTATGTGTTTGATCTCTCTCTCTCTCCCTCTCTCTCTCATGTTCTTGTGGTGATACGATCTTGATGTATCGCGAGCTTTGCTATTATATTTGGATCCTATGATGTTTCTTCCTCCTCTACTCTCTTGTAATGGATTGAGTTTCCCCTTTGAAGTTATCTTATCGGATTGAGTCTTTAAAGATTTGAGAACACTTGATGTATGTCTTGCCGTGCGTATCTGTGGTGACAATGGGATATCACGTGATTCACTTGATGTATGTTTTGGTGATCAACTTGCGGGTTCCTCCCATGAACCTATCCATAGGGGTTGGCACACGTTTTCGTCGTGATTCTCTGGTAGAAACTTTGGGGCACTCTTTGAGGTTCTATGTGTTGGTTGAATAGATGAATTTGAGATTGTGTGATGCATATCGTATAATCATACCCACGGATACTTGAGGTGACATTGGAGTATCTAGGTGACATTAGGGTTTTCGTTGATTTGTGTCTTAAGGTGTTATTCTAGTACGAACTCTAGGGCTGTTTGTGACACTTATAAGAATAGCCCAACGGATTGATTGGAAAGAATAACTTTGAGGTGGTTTTTGTTGGGGAACGTTGCAGAAAACAAAAAAAATTCTACGGTTTCACCAAGACCGATCTAGGAGTTCATCTAGCAACGAGTGATTAGATGCATCTACGTACCTTGTAGATCGCGAGCGGAAGCGTTCAAAGAACGTGGATGAAGGAGTCGTACTCGACGTGATTCGAATCACCGAAGATCCTAGCACCGAACGGACGGCACCTCCGCGTTCAACACACGTACGGAACAGTCACGTCTCCTTCTTCTTGATCCAGCAAGGGGGAAGGAGAGGTTGAGGGAGATGGCACCAGCAGCAGCACGACGGCGTGGTGATGATGGAGCTGCAGTACTCCGTCAGGGCTTCGCCAAGCGCTATGGAGGAGGAGGAGGTGTTGGAGAGGGAGAAGGAGGCAACCAAAGGCGTGTTCTGAAAGCCCTCCTTCCCCCACTATATATAGGAGGGCCAAGGGGGGGGCGCCGGCCCTAGGAGATCCAATCTCCTAGGGGGTGCGGCCAAGGGGGAGGAATCCCTCCTCCCCAAGGCACCTAGGAGGTGCCTTCCCCTCCTAGGACTCTTCCTCCTTGAAACCCTAGGCGCATGGGCCTCTTGGGGCTGGTGCCCTTGGCCCATGTAGGCCAAGGCGCACCCCCTACAGCCCATGTGGCCCCCCGGGACAGGTGGCCCCACCCGGTGGGCCCCCGGGACCCCTCCGGTGGTCCCGGTACAATACCGATAACCCCGAAACTTGTCCCGATGGCCGAAACAGCACTTCCTATATATAATTCTTTACCTCCGGACCATTCCGGAACTCCTCGTGACGTCCGGGATCTCATCCGGGACTCCGAACAACATTCGGGTTACTGCATATACATATCTTCCTACAACCCTAGCGTCACCGAACCTTAAGTGTGTAGACCCTACGGGTTCGGGAGACATGTAGACATGACCGAGTCGACTCTCCGGTCAATAACCAACAGCGGGATCTGGATACCCATGTTGGCTCCCACATGCTCCGATGATCTCATCGGATGAACCACGATGTCGAGGATTCAAGCAACCCCGTATACAATTCCCTTTGTCAATCGGTATGTTACTTGCCCGAGATCGATCGTCGGTATCCCAATACCTCGTTCAATCTCGTTACCGGCAAGTCACTTTACTCGTACCGTAATGCATGATCCCGTGACCAGACACTTGGTCACTTTGAGCTCATTATGATGATGCATTACCGAGTGGGCCCAGTGATACCTCTCCGTCATACGGAGTGACAAATCCCAGTCTTGATCCGTGTCAACCCAACAGACACTTTCGGAGATACCCATAGTATACCTTTATAGTCACCCAGTTACGTTGTGACGTTTGGTACACCCAAAGCACTCCTACGGTATCCGGGAGTTACACGATCTCATGGTCTAAGGAAAAGATACTTGACATTGGAAAAACTCTAGCAAACGAACTATACGATCTTGTGCTATGTTTAGGATTGGGTCTTGTCCATCACATCATTCTCCTAATGATGGTGATCCCGTTATCAATGACATCCAATGTCCATAGTCAGGAAACCATGACTATCTGTTGATCAACGAGCTAGTCAACTAGAGACTTACTAGGGACATGTTGGTGTCTATTATTCACACGTGTATTACGATTTCCGGATAATACAGTTATAGCATGAATAAAGACAATTATCATGAACAAAGAAATATAATAATAATACTTTTATTATTGCCTCTAGGGCATATTTCCAACAGTCTCCCACTTGCACTAGAGTCAATAATCTAGTTACATTGTGATGAATCGAACACCCATGGAATTCTGGTGTTGATCATGTTTTGCTCTAGGGAGAGGTTTAGTCAACGGATCTGCTACATTCAGGTCCGTGTGTACTTTACAAATATCTATGTCTCCATTTTGAACATTTTCACGAATGAAGTTGAAGCGACGCTTGATGTGTCTTGTCTTCTTGTGAAACCTGGGCTCCTTGGCAAGAGCAATAGCTCCAGTGTTGTCACAGAAGAGCTTGATCGGCCCCGACGCATTGGGTATGACTCCTAGGTCGGTGATGAACTCCTTCACCCAAATTGCTTCATGTGCTGCCTCCGAGGCTGCCATGTACTCCGCCTCACATGTAGATCCCGCCATGACGCTCTGCTTGCAACTGCACCAGCTTACTGCCCCACCATTCAAAATATACACGTATCCGGTTTGTGACTTTGAGTCATCCAGATCTGTGTCGAAGCTAGCATCGACGTAACCCTTTACGACGAGCTCTTCGTCACCTCCATAAACGAGAAACATTTCCTTAGTCCTTTTCAGGTACTTCAGGATATTCTTGACCGCTGTCCAGTGTTCCTTGCCGGGATTAATTTGGTACCTTCCTACCAAACTTACGGCAAGGTTTACATCAGGTCTGGTACACAGCATGGCATACATAATAGAACCTATGGCTGAGGCATAGGGGATGACTCTCATCTCTTCTATATCTTCTGCCGTGGTCGGACATTGAGCTGAGCTCAATTTCACACCTTGCAACACAGGCAAGAACCCCTTCTTAGACTGGTCCATATTGAATTTCTTCAATATCTTATCAAGGTATGTGCTTTGTGAAAGACCTATGAGGCATCTTGATCTATCTCTATAGATCTTGATGCCTAATATATATGCAGCTTCTCCAAGGTTCTTCATTGAAAAACTTTTATTCAAGTAGGCCTTAATGCTGTCCAAGAGTTCTATATCATTTCCCATCAAAAGTATGTCATCTACATATAATATGAGAAATGCTACAGAGCTCCCACTCACTTTCTTGTAAACGCAGGCTTCTCCATAAGTCTGCGTAAACCCAAACGCTTTGATCATCTCATCAAAGCGAATGTTCCAACTCCGAGATGCTTGCACCAGCCCATAAATCGAGCGTTGGAGCTTGCACACCTTGTCAGCATTCTTAGGATCGACAAAACCTTCCGGTTGCATCATATACAATTCTTCCTTAAGGAAATCATTAAGGAATGCCGTTTTGACGTCCATCTGCCATATCTCATAATCATAAAATGCGGCAATTGCTAACATGATTCGGACGGACTTCAGCTTCGCTACCGGTGAGAAAGTCTCATCATAGTCAACCCCTTGAACTTGTCGATAACCCTTAGCGACAAGCCGAGCTTTATAGATGGTCACATTACCATCCGCGTCTGTATTCTTCTTAAAGATCCATTTATTTTCTATGGCTCGCCGTTCAACGGGCAAGTCAGTCAAAGTCCATACTTCGTTTTCATACATGGATCCTATCTCGGATTTCATGGCTTCTAGCCATTTGTCGGAATCCAGGCCCGCCATCGCTTCTTCATAGTTCGAAGGTTCACCGTTGTCTAACAACATGATTTCCAAGACAGGGTTGCCGTACCACTCTGGTGCGGAACGTGTCCTTGTGGACCTTCGAATTTCAGTAGGAGCTTGATTAGAAGTATCTTGATCATCATCAATAACTTCCTCTCTAGTCGGTGCAGGCGCCTCAGGAACATTTTCTTGAGTTGCGCCATTTTCCAGTTCAAGAGGTAATACTTCATCAAGTTCTACTTTCCTCCCACTTACTTCTTTCGAGAGAAACTCTTTCTCTAGAAAGGATCCATTCTTGGCAACAAAGATCTTGCCTTCGGATCTGATGTAGAAGATATACCCAATAGTTTATTTAGGGTATCCTATGAAGACGCATTTTTCCGATTTGGGTTCGAGCTTTTCAGGTTGAAGTTTCCTGACATAAGCATCGCATTCCCAAACTTTTAGAAATGACAGCTTAGGTTTCTTCCCAAACCATAATTCAAACGGTGTCGTCTCAACGGATTTCGACGGAGCCCTATTTAAAGTGAATGCGGCAGTCTCTAAAGCATACCCCCAAAAAGATAGCGGTAAATCGGCAAGAGACATCATAGATCGCACCATATCTAATAGAGTGCGATTACGACGTTCGGACACACCATTACGCTGAGGTGTTCCAGGCGGCGTGAGCTGTGAAACTATTCCACATTTTCTTAAGTGTGTACCAAACTCGTGACTCAAGTATTCTCCTCCACGATCTGATCGTAGAAACTTGATTTTCCTGTCACGTTGATTCTCAACTTCACTCTGAAATTCCTTGAACTTTTCAAAGGTCTCAGACTTGTGTTTCATTAAGTAGACATACCCATATCTACTCAAGTCATCAGTGAGGGTGAGAACATAACGATAGCCACCGCGAGCCTCAACACTCATTGGTCCGCACACATCAGTATGTATGATTTCCAATAAGTTGGTTGCTCGCTCCATTGTTCCTGAGAACGGAGTCTTGGTCATTTTACCCATGAGGCATGGTTCGCACGTGTCAAATGATTCATAATCAAGAGACTCTAAAAGTCCATCAGCATGGAGCTTCTTCATGCGTTCGACACCTATGTGACCAAGGCGGCAGTGCCACAAGTATGTGGGACTATCATTATCAATCTTACATCTTTTGGTACTTACACTATGAATATGTGTAGCATTACGCTCGAGATTCATAAAGAATAAACCATTCACCATCGGAGCATGACCATAAAACATATCTCTCATATAAATAGAACAACCATTATTCTCGGATTTAAATGAGTAGCCATCTCGAATTAAACGAGATCCTGATACTATGTTCATGCTCAAACTTGGCACTAAATAACAATTATTGAGGTTTAAAACTAATCCCGTAGGTAAATGAAGAGGCAGCGTGCCGACGGCGATCACTTCGACCTTGGAACCATTCCCGACGCGCATTGTCACCTCGTCCTTCGCCATTCTCCGTTTATTCCGCAGCTCCTGCTGTGAGTTACAAATGTGAGCAACCGCACCGGTATCAAATACCCAGGAGCTACTACGAGTACTGGTAAGGTACACATCAATTACATGTATATCACATATACCTTTTGTTTTGCCGGCCTTCTTGTCCGCTAAGTATTTGGGGTAGTTCCGCTTCCAGTGACCACTTTGTTGGAAATATGCCCTAGAGGCAATAATAAAAGCATTATTATTATATTTCCTTGTTCATGATAATTGTCTTTATTCATGCTATAATTGTGTTATCCGGAAATCGTAATACATGTGTGAATAATAGACACCAACATGTCCCTAGTAAGCCTCTAGTTGACTAGCTCGTTGATCAATAGATAGTCATGGTTTCCTGACTATGGACATTGGATGTCATTGATAACGAGATCACATCATTAGGAGAATGATGTGATGGACAAGACCCAATCCTAAACATAGCACAAGATCGTATAGTTCGTTTGCTAGAGTTTTCCAATGTCAAGTATCTTTTCCTTAGACCATGAGATCGTGTAACTCCCGGATACCGTAGGAGTGCTTTGGGTATACCAAACGTCACAACGTAACTGGGTGACTATAAAGGTAGACTACGGGTATCTCCGAAAGTGTCTGTTGGGTGACATGGATCAAGACTGGGATTTGTCACTCCGTATGACGGAGAGGTATCACTGGGCCCACTCGGTAATGCATCATCATAATGAGCTCAAAGTGACCAAGTGTCTGGTCACGGGATCATGCATTACGGTACGAGTAAAGTAACTTGCCGGTAACGAGATTGAACGAGGTATTGGGATACCGACGATCGAATCTCGGGCAAGTAACATATCGATTGACAAAGGGAATTGCATACGGTGTTGATTGAATCCTCGACATCGTGGTTCATCCGATGAGGTCATCGTGGAGCATGTGGGAGCCAACATGGGTATCCAGATCCCGCTGTTGGTTATTGACCAGAGAGTCGTCTCGGTCATGTCTGCTTGTCTCCCGAACCCGTAGGGTCTACACACTTAAGGTTCGGTGACGCTAGGGTTGTGAAGATATGTATATGCAGTAACCCGAATGTTGTTCGGAGTCCCGGATGAGATCCCGGACGTCACGAGGAGTTCCGGAATGGTCCGGAGGTAAAGAATTATATATAGGAAATGTTGTTTCGGCCATCGTGACAAGTTTCGGGGTTATCGGTATTGTACCGGGACCACCGGAGGGGTCCCGGGGGCCCAGCGGGTGGGGCCACCTGTCCCGGGGGGCCACATGGGCTGTAGGGGGTGCGCCTTGGCCTACATGGGCCAAGGGCACCAGCCCCACTAGGCCCATGCGCCTAGGGTTTCCATGGGGGAGGAGTCCAAGTGGTGGAAGGCACCTCTAGGTGCCTTGGGGGGGAGGGAATCCTCCCCTTGGCAGCCGCACCTAGGAGATTAGATCTCCTAGGCTGCGCACCACCCCCCCTTGGCCCTCCTATATATAGTGGGGGAGAGGAGGGACTTGATACACCAGCCCCTGGCGCCTCCCTCTCTCCCCGTTACGTCCCCTTTTCGTAGTATAGGCGAAGCCCTGCTACTGTGACGCCCTGCATCCACCACCACGCCGTCGTGCTGCTGGATCTTCATCAACTTCTCCTTCTCCCTTGCTGGATCAAGAAGGAGGAGACGTCTCCCGTCCCGTACGTGTGTTGAACGCGGAGGTGCCGTCCGTTCGGCGCTTGGTCATCGGTGATTTGGATCATGTCGTGTACGACTACCTCATCACCGTTCTTTTGAACGCTTCCGTGCGCGATCTACAAAGGTATGTAGATGCATCCGATAGCTCGTTGCTAGTTGAACTCCTAGATGATCTTGGTGAAACGAGTAGGAAAATTTTTGTTTTCTGCAACGTTCCCCAACACACTTTCCTTGCAATAAAAGCAGTCAGTCTCGGGCTTGGGTCCATTCTTTGGCTTCTTCCCGGCAGCTTGCTTGTCGGGCGCAGCAACTCCCTTGCCGTCCTTCTTGAAGTTCTTTTTACCCTTGCCCTTCTTGAACTTAGTGGTTTTATTGACCATCAACACTTGATGTTCCTTCTTGACTTCTACCTCTGCTGATTTCAGCATAGCAAATACTTCAGGAATGGTCTTTTCCATCCCCTGCATATTGAAGTTCATCACAAAGCTCTTGTAGCTCGGTGGAAGCGACTGAAGGATTCTGTCAATGACCGTGTCATTCGGGAGATTAACTCCCAGCTGAGTCAAGCGGTTATGTAACCCAGACATAGTGAGTATGTGCTCACTGACAGAACTATTTTCCTCCATCTTACAGCTGAAGAATTTGTCGGAGACTTCATATCTCTCGACCCGGGCATGAGCTTGAAAAACCATTTTCAGCTCTTCGAACATCTCATATGCTCCATGTCTCTCAAAACGCTTTTGGAGCCCCGGCTCTAAGCTGTAAAGCATGCCGCACTGAACGAGGGAGTAGTCATCGGTACGTGCCTGCCAAGCGTTCATAACGTCTTGTTCTGCAGGGAGAACAGGTGCATCACCTAGCGGTGCTTGTAGGACATAATCTTTCTTGGCAGCTATGAGGATGATCCTCAGGTTCCGGACCCAGTCCGTGTAGTTGCTGCCATCATCTTTCAGCTTGGTTTTCTCTAGGAACGCGTTGAAGTTGAGGACTACGTTGGCCATTTGATCTACAAGACATATTGTAAATATTTTAGACTAAGTTCATGATAATTAAGTTCATCTAGTCAAATTATAATGAACTCCCACTTAGATAGACATCCCTCTTCTAGTCATCTAAGTATAACACGATCCGAGTTGGCTAGGCCGTGTCCGATCATCACGTGAGACGGACTAGTCAACGTCGGTGAACATCTTCATGTTGATCGTATCTTCTATACGACTCATGCTCGACCTTTTGGTCTTCTGTGTTCTGAGGCCATGTCTATGCACATGCTAGGCTCGTCAAGTCAACCTAAGTGTATTGCGTGTGTAAATCTGTCTTACACTCGTTGTATGTGAACGTAAGGATCTATCACACCCGATCATCACGTGGTGCTTCGAAACGACGAACTTTAGCAACGGTGCACAGTTTGGGAGAACACTTTCTTGAAATTATTATGAGGGATCATCTTATTTACTACCGTCGTTCTAAGCAAACAAGATGCAAAACATGATAAACATCACATGCAATCAAATAATAATAGTGACATGATATGGCCAATATCACATAGCTCCTTTGATCTCCATCTTGGGGCTCCATGATCATCTTGTCACCGTCATACTCATCGACATGTAAGTTGTGATTCCTATTACAATAGCATGAACATCTCATACATCACATATAGATCATTCATCATTCATCACAACTTTGGCCATATCATATCACAAAGCACTTGCTGCAAAAACAAGTTAGACGTCCTCTAATTGTTGTTGCAAGTTTTACGTGGCTGAAGTAGGGTTCTAGCAAGAACGTTTTCTTACCTACGTGAAAGCCACAACGTGATTTGTCAACTTCTATTTACCCTTCACAAGGACCCTTTTCATCGAATCCGCTCCAACTAAAGTAGGAGAGACAGACACCCGCCAGCCACCTTATGCAACTTGTGCATGTTAGTCGGTGGAACCGGTCTCACGTAAGCGTACGTGTAAGGTTGGTCCGGGCCGCTTCATCCCACAATACCGTTGAAGCAAGATAAGACTAGTAGCGGCAAGAAAGTTGACAACATCTATGCCCACAACAAATTGTGTTCTACTCGCGCAAGAAGAACTACGCATAGACCTAGCTGTTGGGGAACGTAGCAGAAAACAAAAATTTTCCTACGGTTTCACCAAGATCCATCTAGGAGTTCATCTAGCAACGAGTGATTAGATGCATCTACGTACCTTGTAGATCGCAAGCGGAAGCGTTCAAAGAACGGGGATGAGGTAGTCGTACTCGACGTTATTCGAATCACCGAAGATCTTAGCACCGAACGGACGATGCCTCCGCGTTCAACACACGTACAGAACAGCCACGTCTCCTCCTTCTTGATCCAGCAAGGGGAGAGGAGAGGTTGAGGGAGATGGCACCAGCAGCAGCACGACGGCGTGGTGATGATGGAGCTGCAGTACTCCGTCAGGGCTTCGCCAAGCGCTATGGAGGAGGAGGAAGTGTTGGAGAGGGAGAAGGAGGCAACCAAAGGCGTGTGAGAAAAGCCCTCCTTCCCTCACTATATATAGGAGGGCCAAGGGGGGGGCGCCGGCCCTAGGAGATCCAATCTCCTAGGGTGGGGCGGCGGCCAAGGGGGGTTTCCCTCCCCCCAAGGCACCTAGGAGGTGCCTTCCCCTCCTAGGACTCTATCCCCTTGTAACCCTAGGCGCATGGGCCTCTTTGTGGCTGGTGCCCTTGGCCCATGTAGGCCAAGGCGCACCCCCTAGAGCCCATGTGGCCCCCCGGGACAGGTGGCCCCACCTGGTGGGCCCCCGGGACCCTTCCGGTGGTCCCGGTACAATACCGATAACCCCGAAACTTGTCCCGATGCCCGAAACAGGACTTCCCATATATAAATCTTTACCTCCGGACCATTACGGAACTCCTCGTGACGTCCGGGATCTCATCCGGGACTCCGAACAACATTCGGGTTACTGCATATACATATCCCTACAACCCTAGCGTCACGAACCTTAAGTGTGTAGACCCTACGGGTTCGGGAGATATGCAGACATGACGAGATCGCTCTCCGGTCAATAACCAACAGCGGGATCTGGATACCCATGTTGGCTCCCACATGCTCCTCGATGATCTCATCGGATGAAACACGATGTCGAGGATTCAAACAACCCCGTATACAATTCCCTTTGTCAATCGGTATGTTACTTGCTCGAGATCCGATCGTCGGTATCCCAATACCTCGTTTAATCTCGTTACCAGCAACTCACTTTACTCGTACCGTAATGCATGATCCCGTGACCAGACACTTGGTCACTCTGAGCTCATTATGATGATGCATTACCGAGTGGGCCCAGTGATACCTCTCCGTCATACGGAGTGACAAATCCCCGTCTTGATCCATGTCAACCCAACAGACACTTTCGGAGATACCCGTAGTATACCTTTATAGTCACCCAGTTACGTTGTGACGTTTGGCACACCCAAAGCACTCCTACGGTATCCGGGAGTTACACGATCTCATGGTCTAAGGAAAAGATACTTGACATTGGAAAACTCTAGCAAACGAACTATACGATCTTGTGCTATGTTTAGGATTGGGTCTTGTCCATCACATCATTCTCCTAATGATGTGATCCCGTTATCAATGACATCCAATGTCCATAGTCAGGAAACCATGACTATCTGTTGATCAACGAGCTAGTCAACTAGAGGCTTACTAGGGACATGTTGGTATCTATTATTCACACGTGTATTACGATTTCCGGATAATACAGTTATAGCATGAATAAAGACAATTATCATGAACAAAGAAATATAATAATAATACTTTTATTATTGCCTCTAGGGCATATTTCCAACAGTTTCATACCCTACCATAATCTCTTCGTTTGTTCTCCGCTATTAGTGACTTTGGAGTGACTCTTTGTTGCATGCTGAGGGATAGTTATTTGATCCAATTATGTTATTATTGTTGAGAGGACTTGCACTAGTGAAAGTATGAACCCTAGGCCTTGTTTCCTAGCATTGCAATACCGTTTACGCTCACTTTTATCATTAGTTACCTTGCTGTTTTTATATTTTCAGATTACAAAAACCTTTATCTACCATCCATATACCACTTGTATCACCATCTCTTCGCCGAACTAGTGCACCTATACAATTTACCATTGTATTGGGTGTGTTGGGGACACAAGAGATCTTTGTTATTTGGTTGCAGGGTTGCTTGAGAGAGACCATCTTCATCCTACACCTCCCACGGATTGATAAACCTTAGGTCATCCACTTGAGGGAAATCTGCTACTGTCCTACAAACCTCTGCACTTGGAGGCCCAACAACGTCTACAAGAAGAAGGTTGTGTAGTAGACATCAAGATCTTTTCTAGCGCCATTGCCGGGGAGGTTAGCGCTTGAAGGTATATCTTTAGATCTTGCAATCGAGTCTTTTAGTTTCTTGTTTTATCACTAGTTTAGTTTATAAAAGAAAACTATAAAAATGGAATTGAGTTTGTCTCATACGCTTCATCTTTTTAATATCTTTCGTGAGTATGATGGAAAGGATAATTGTGCTCAAGTGCTAGAAGAAGAAATCTATAAAATGTTTGGCACTAAGTATTTGAATGATGAGCATGATTGCAATGTTGTTAGTATGAATTCCTTGAATATCCATGATGCTAATGATATGCAAATCCAGAAGCTTGGGGAAGCTATGTTTGATGAAGATGATATTTTTTGTCCCCCAAGTTTTGATGAGCAAATTTATTATGATGAAAGCATGCCTCCTATCTAAGATGATTATTGTGATGACACGTATGCTTTAAAGAATAATGATAACAATGAAACTTGTCATCTTGATTTCAATTTTCAATCCCATGATAGTTACTTTGTTGAGTTTTCCCCCACTACTATTAATGAGAAGAATTTTGCTTGTGTGGAGAGTAATAAAATTTCTATGCTTATAGATCATGAATAGAATGCTTTAGGTGCTGGTTATATTGTTGAATTAATTCATGATGTTACTGAAAATTATTATGAGGGAGAACATATTCTTGTAGGAATTGCAATAATATCAAGTTTCCCCTCTATGTGCTTAAAATTTTGAAGTTATGCTTGTTTTACCTTCCTATGCAAGTTGATTCTTGTTCCCACAAGTTGTTTGCTCACAAAATCCCTATGCATAGGAAGTGGGTTAGACTTAAATGTGCTAGTCATATTCCTCATGATGCTCTCTTTATGTTTCAGTTCTTATCCTTTATGTGAGCATCATTGAAATCATCATGCCTAGCTAGGGGCATTAAACGATAGCGCTTGTTGGGAGGCAACCAAACTTTATTTTTTTTCCCTTGCTTTTTGCTCCTGTTTAGTAATAAATAATTCATCTAGCCTCTTTTTAGATGTGGTTTTATACTTTTGATTAGTGTTTGTGCCAAGTATAACCTTTGGGAAGACTTGGGGAAAGTCTTGTTGATCATGCTGTAAAAACAGAAACTTTAGCGCTCACGAGAACTGCTGCCATTTTTATTTGGAGAGTTATATTTAGTTAATTCTTTTTGAAGATGATTAATAGATAAATTCCTCACGTCCAGCAGTTTATTTAATAATTTTATGAGTTCCAGAAGTATACGTTTGATCCAGATTACTACAGACTGTTCTGTTTTGTCAGATTCTGTTTTTCATGTGTTGTTTACTTATTTTGATGAATCTATGGCTAGTAAAAGAGTTTATAAACAATAGAGAAGTTGGAATAAAGTAGGTTTAACACCAATATAAATAAATAATGAGTTCATTACAGTACCTTGAAGTGGTGATTTATTTTCTCATACTAACGGAGCTTACGAGTTTTATGTTAAGTTTTGTGTTGTGAAGTTTTCAAGTTTTGGGTAAGGATTCGATGGACTATGGAATAAGGAGTGGCAAGAGCCTAAGATTGGGGATGCACAAGGCACCCCAAGGTAATATTCAAGGATATCCAAGAGCCTAAGCTTGGGGATGCCCCGGAAGGCATCCCCTCCTCCGTCTTCGTTCATCAGTAACTTTACTTGGAGCTATATTTTTATTCACCACATGATATGTGTTTTGCTTGGAGTGCCAATTTATTTTGTTAGGATTTTCTTTCTGTTATTTAGAAAAATGTTTTGCATCTTTTATTTCAATAAAAGTGGCATTGATAGCCTTTACTATGCCTATTTTACAAGTCTTCATGTTGCTGATTGAAAACAGAAAGTTTATCGCTGTTCCAATAATTCCCTAGAAAAGTAAGAATGTGATAAAATGTTGAAACCTTTTGCATATTAAGATCTGATAAATTTACTACAGTGGGAATTTTATTTAATATTTTTTGGAGCTAGGTAAGTATGGATGTTGCTGCATTCTTTACAGACTGTCATGTTTAGGCAGATTGCTGTTATGTTTGCATTGTTTGCATATGTGTGCTTCTTTAATGATTCTATTTGAGGATAGGACTATTAAATATGCAGAGGCATTTAGTATGCAATGTTGAATAATAATTTTAGTGATTTTCTACAGTAGAGTATGATAAGGTTTTTGCAATGGTTTATACTAACTTATCTCACGGGTCCTTGTTGAGTTTTGTGTGGATGAAGCTTTTGAGATTTAGGGAGACCGTGATATGAGAGGAATTAAAGAGACACAAAAGCTCAATCTTTGGGATGCCAAAGGCATCCCAAGATAATATTTCAAGAAGTCTCAAGCATCTAAGCTTGGGGATGCCCCGGTTGGCATCCCACCTTTCTTCTTCAACAACTATCGGTTAGTTTCGGTTGATCCTAAGTTTTTGCTTCTTCGCATGATGTTTACCATTCTTAGAATGCCATTTTATTTTGCTTTGCTTTCTGTTTGAATAAAATACCAAGATCTCAAATTATTAAATGTTAGAGAGTCTTCACATAGTTGCATAATTATTCGACTACTCATTGATCTTCACTTATATCTTTCGGAGTAGTTTGTCATTTGCTCTAGTGCTTCACTTATATCCTTTTAGAGCACGGAGGTGGTTTTAATTTGTAGAAATAGATGAACTCTCATAATTCACTTATATTATTTTGAGAGTCTTAAATAGCATGGTAATTTTCTTAAATAATCCTAATATGCTAGGTATTCAATATTAGTAAAACTTTCATATAAAGTGCATTGAATACTAAGAGAAGTTTGATACTTGATAATTGTTTTGAGATATGGAGATGGTGATATTAGGGTCATGCTAGTTGAGTAGTTGTGAATTTGAGAAATACTTGTGTTGAAGTTTGTGATTCCCGTAGCATGCACGTATGGTGAACCGTTATGTGACGAAGTCGGAGCATGATTTATTTATTGATTGTCTTCCTTATGAGTGGCGGTCGGGGACGAGGGATGGTATTTTCCTACCAATCTATCCCCCTAGGAGCATGCGCGTAGTACTTTGTTTCGATAACTAATAGATTTTTGCAATAAGTATGTGAGTTATTTTATGACTAATGTTGAGTCCATGGATTATACGCACTCTCATCCTTCCACCATTGCTAGCCTCTCTAATACCGCGCACCTTTCGCCGGTATCATATACCCACCATATACCTTCCTCAAAATAGCCACCATACCTACCTATTATGGCATTTCCATAGCCATTCCGAGATATATTGCCATGCAACTTTCCACTGTTCCGTTATTATGACACGCTCCATCATTGTCATATTGCTTTGCATGATCATGTAGTTGACATCATATTTGTGGCAAAGCCACCGTTCATAATTCTTCCATACATGTCACTCATGAGTCATTGCACATCCCGGTACACCGCCGGAGGCATTCATATAGAGTCATATCTTGTTCTAAGTATCGAGTTGTAATTCTTGAGTTGTAAGTAAATAAAAGTGTGATGATCATCATTATTAGAGCATTGTCCCAGTGAGGAAAGGATGATGGAGACTATGATTCCCCCACAAGTCGGGATGAGACTCCGGACGAAAATAAATAAATAAAAGAGGCCAAAGAAGCCCAAATAAAAAAAGAGAAAAGAGGCCATAAAAAATAGGAGAAGGCCCAAATAAAAGAAATGAGAGAAAAAGAGAGAAGGGGCAATGCTACTATCCTTTTACCACACTTGTGCTTCAAAGTAGCACCATGATCTTCATGATAGAGAGTCTCCTATGCTGTCACTTTCATATACTAGTGGTAAATTTTCATTATAGAACTTGGCTTGTATATTCCGATGATGGGCTTCCTCAAAATGCCCTAGGTCTTCGTGAGCAAGCAAGTTGGATGCACACCCACTTAGTTTCTTTTGTTGAGCTTTCATATACTTATAGCTCTAGTGCATCCGTTGCATGGCAATCCCTACTCACTCACATTGATGTCTATTAATGGGCATCTCCATAGCCCGTTGATACACCTAGTTGATGTGAGACTATCTTCTCCCTTTTTGTCTTCTCCACAACCACCATTCTATTCCACCTATATTGCTATGTCCATGGCTCACGCTCATGTATTGCGTGAAGATTGAAAAAGTTTGAGAACATCAAAATTATGAAACAATTGCTTGGCTTGTCATCGGGGTTGTGCATGATTTAAATATTTTGTGTGGTGAAGATGGAGCATAGCCAGACTATATGATTTTGTAGGGATAACTTTCTTTGGCCATGCTATTTTGAGAAGACATAATTACTTTGTTAGTATGCTTGAAGTATTATTATTTTTATGTCAATATTAAACTTTTGTCTTGAATCTTATGGATCTGAATATTCTTGCCACAATAAAGAGAATTACATGGATAAATATGTTAGGTAGCATTCCACATCAAAAATTCTGTTTTTATCATTTACCTACTCGAGGATGAGCAGGAATTAAGCTTGGGGATGATGATACGTCTCCAACGTATCTATAATTTTTTATTGTTCCATGTTATTATATTATCAACTTTGGATGTTTATGGGCTTTATTATACACTTTTATATCATTTTTGGGACTAACCTATTAACCCAGAGCCCAGTGCCAGTTTCTGTTTTTACCTTGTTTTAGAATATCGTAGAAAAGGAAAATCAAACGGAGTCCAATTGACCTGAAACTTCACGGAACTCATTTTTTGACGGAAAGAAGCCCAGAAGACTTGGAGTGCACGTTAGGGGATCTACGAGGAGGCCACGAGGTAGGGGCGTGCCCTCCACCCTCGTGGGCCCCTCGTGGCCCCCTGACGTATTTCTTCCGCCTATATATCTCCATATACCCTAAAACGATGAGAGAGCACAATAGATCGGGAGTTCCGCCGCCAGAAGTCTCCGTAGCCACCGAAAACCAATCTAGACCCGTTCCGGCACCCTGCCGGAGGGGGGCAATCCCTCTCCGGTGGCCATCTTCATCATCCCGGTGCTTTCCATGATGAGGAGGGAGTAGTTCTCCCTCAGGGCTGAGGGTATGTACCAGTAGCTATGTGTTTGATCTCTCTCTCTCTCGTGTTCTTGAGGTGATACGATCTTGATGTATCGCGAGCTTTGCTATTATATTTGGATCATATGATATTTCTTCCCCCCTCTACTCTCTTGTAATGGATTGAGTTTCCCCTTTGAAGTTATCTTATCGGATTGAGTCTTTAAAGATTTGAGAACACTTGATGTATGTCTTGCCGTGCGTATCTGTGGTGACAATGGGATATCACGTGATTCACTTGATTTATGTTTTGGTGATCAACTTGCGGGTTCCGCCCATGAACCTATGCATAGGGGTTGGCACACGTTTTCTTCATGATTCTCTGGTAGAAACTTTGGGGCACTCTTTGAGGTTCTATGTGTTGGTTGAATAGATGAATCTGAGATTATGTGATGCATATCGTATAATCATACCCACGGATACTTGAGGTGACATTGGAGTATCTAGGTGACATTAGGGTTTTGGTTGATTTGTGCCTTAAGGTGTTATTCTAGTACGAATTCTAGGGTTGTTGTGACACTTATAGGAATAGCCCAACGTATTGATTGGAAATAATAACTTGGAGGTGGTTTCGTACCCTACCATAATCTCTTCGTTTGTTCTCCGCTATTAGTGACTTTGGAGTGACTCTTTGTTGCATGTTGAGGGATAGTTATTTGATCCAACTATGTTATTATTGTTGAGAGGACTTGCACTAGTGAAATTATGAACCCTAGTCCTTGTTTCCTAGCATTGCAATACCGTTTACGCTCACTTTTATCATTAGTTACCTTGCTGTTTTTATATTTTCAGATTACAAAAACCTTTATCTACCATCCATATACCACTTGTATCACCATCTCTTCGCCGAACTAGTGCACCTATACAATTTACCATTGTATTGGGTGTGTTGGGGACACAAGAGACTCTTTGTTATTTGGTTGCAGGGTTGCTTGAGAGAGACCATCTTCATTCTATGCCTCCCACGGGTTGATAAACCTTAGGTCATCCACTTGAGGGAAATTTGCTACTGTCCTACAAACCTCTGCACTTGGAGGCCCAACAATGTCTACAAGAAGAAGGATGTGTAGTAGACATCAGATGATCAGGCAAAGCATTAAGTAATTGGAGAAGCCTCCCCCAAGCTTGCGGGAGACTCTCTTCTTCAATTTGCACAAAATTATATATATCCCTTAAAGCAGCTTGTTTCTTATGAGCAGGGAAATATTCAGTAGAGAAGTAATAAATCATATCCTGGGGACTACGCACACAACCAGGATCAAGAGAATTAAACCATATCTTAGCATCACCCTTTAGTGAGAACGGAAATATTTTAAGGATATAAAAGTAACGAGTTCTCTCATCATTAGTGAACAAGGTGGATATATCATTTAATTTAGTAAGATGTGCCACAACAGTTTCAGATCCATAGCCATGAAAAGGATCAGATTCAACCAAAGTAATTATATCAGGATCAACAGAGAATTCATGGTGAGAGGTGTGCAACGAGGCGCCACCGACGATGCACATGGCCTCTGTAGCCTTCTGGAACTCATGCTCGCCGGACTCATCGTCTTCGTCATGATCAGCATCTCCTTGCTTCTTGTTGCGGCCCCGAGCGGGCCACTCTTGTTGGTTATCCTTTCCATGGTGACCTCCTTGGCCTCCACGCTTCTTGCCAGATCCCTCGGCACCATCCTACGCCCTTCTCCGTGTCCCGCCTCTCATACTCGGCTTTTTGCTTCTCAGCAAGCAGCTCGACTTGCTGGCAGTTCTAGAGGTCGTGGCCCTTGGTGCGGTGGATCTTGCAGTATTGCTTGTCGGAGCCTCCTGGCTTGTCGGCAGCCGCCAAGGCCCGCAAGCGGTGCACCCCCGCAATTTCCTTGCCGGGGTCGTCTACCTTGGCCTTCTCTGTAGCGCCCGTGTCCTCGGATCCCTCTACGGCAAGCATAGTCTTGCCCTTGCGCTTCCTGTTGCGGTGTCGGCCCTTCTTCGCCGGGGTGGCTGTGCCTTCGTCTGTGGAGTCGGTTTCTGCGCCGGCGTCCTCGCCGGGGTACTTCCTCCCCTCTTCAGCTATAGCGCACCTATAGGCCAGAACATAAAGTTCGGCCACATCTTTGACCTTGTTCATCGCCAGCTATTTAGGCATCTTGCGGTTGCGCACATTCTGATGAAATGCGCTGATCACGGCGGCGGGATGAACATCTGGGATGTTGTACAGCACCCGGCTAAACCTCTGTATATACTTGCGCAGGGTTTCACCTTCCTTCTGGGGGATGATATGCAAATCGCTTGCCTGGCCATGAACTTGGTGGCCTTCGGTGAAGGCGCCAACGAACTCATGGCACAAGTCCGACCAAGAAGAAATGGAATCTACCGGCAAGTGCACCAATGATATGTCTCCAACGTATCTATAATTTTTTATTGTTCCATGCTATTATATTATCTGTTTTGGATGTTAATGGGCTTTATTTTACACTTGTATATTATTTTTGGGACTAACCTATTAACCGGAGGCCCAGCCCAACTTGCTGTTTTTTTGCCTATTTCAGTGTTTCATAGAAAAGGAATATCAAATGGAGTCCAAACGGAATAAAACCTTCAGGAACATGATTTTTGGAATAAACATGATCCAGAGGACTTAGAGTGGACGTCAAGCAATCAACGAGGCGGCCACGAGGCAGGGGCGCACCTACCCCCCTGGGCGCGCCCTCCACCCTCGTGGGCCCCTCGTTGCTCCACCTACCTACTTCTTCCTCCTATATATATCTGTATACCCCGCAAACATCCAGGAGCACCACGAAACCCTATTTCCACCGCCGCAACCTTCTGAACCCAAGAGATCCCATCTTGGTGCCTTTTCCGGAGCTCCGCCGGAGGGGGCATTGATCACGGAGGGCCTCTACATCAACTCCATGGCCCCTCCGATGATGTGTGAGTAGTTTACCTCAGACCTTCGGGTCCATAGTTATTAGCTAGATGGCTTCTTATCTCTCTTTGGATCTCAATACAAAGTTTTCCTTGATTCTCTTAGAGATCTATTCGATGTAATCTTGTTTTTGCGGTGTGTTTGTCGAGATCCGATGAATTGTGGGTTTATGATCCAGATTATCTATGAACAATATTTGAATCTTCTCTGAATTCTTTTATGTATGATTGGTTTACCTTTGCAAGTCTCTTCGAATTATCAGTTTGGTTTGGCCTACTAGATTGATCTTTCTTGCAATGGGAGAAGTGCTTAGCTTTGGGTTCAATCTTGCGGGCTCGATCCCAGTGACAGAAAGGAAACGACACGTATTGTATTGTTGCCATCGAGGATAAAAAGATGGGGTTTATATCATATTGCATGAGTTTATCCCTCTACATCATGTCATCTTGCTTAAGGCGTTACTCTGTTCTTATGAACTTAATACTCTAGATGCATGCTGGATAGCGGTCGATGTGTGGAGTAATAGTAGTAGATGCAGGCAGGAGTCGGTCTACTTGTCACGGACGTGATGCCTATATACATGATACCTAGATATTCTCATAATTATTCGCTTTTCTATCAATTGCTCGACATTGTTCACCCACCGTAATACTTATGCTATCTTGAGAGAAGCCACTAGTGAAACCTATGGCCCCCGGGTCTATTTTCCATCATACAAGTTTCCAATCTATTTTACTTTGCAATCTTTACTTTCAATCTATATCATAAAAATACCAAAAATATTTATCTTATCATTTATCAATCTCTATCAGATCTCACTCTTGAAGTGACCGTGAAGGGATTGACAACCCTTTATCGTTGGTTGCGAGGTTCTTATTTGTTTGTGTAGGTACGAGGACTTCGTGTGGCTCCTACGAGATTGATACCTTGGCTGATGCATAGCAACGAGAGGGGAGAGTGTTGTCTACGTACCCTCGTAGACCGAAAGCGGAAGCGTTAGCACAACGCGGTTGATGTAGTCGTACGTCTTCACGATCCGACCAATCAAGTACCGAACGCACGGACACCTCCGAGTTCAGCACACGTTCAGCTCCGATGACGTCCCTCGAACTCCGATCCAGCCGAGTGTTGAGGGAGAGTTTCGTCAGCACGACGGCGTGGTGACGATGATGATGTTCTACCGATGCAGGGCTTCGCCTAAGCACCGCTACGATGTTATCGAGGTGGATTGGTGGAGGGGGGCACCGCACACGGCTAAGAGATCAAGAGATCAATTGTTGTGTCTATTGGGGTGCCCCCTCCCCCGTATATAAAGGAGTGGAGGAGGAGGGCCGGCTCCAAGGGGAGGAGGCGCGCCCAAGGGGGGCAATCCTACTCCAAGTAGGTTTTGCCCCCCTTTCCTATTCCAACTAGGAGAAGGGGGAAGGAGGAGGTGGAGAGAAGGAAGGAGAAGGGGGGCCGCCGCCCCCTTCCCTTTCCCAATTCGGATTGGGGCAAGGGGGGCCGCGCGCCACCTCCTGCCGCCTCTCCTCTTCCACCCTTTGGGCCCATGAGGCCCAATAACCCCCGGGGGTTCCGGTAACCCCCCGGTACTCCGGTATATATCCGATAACCCCCGGAACCATTCGGTGTCCGAATATAGTCGTCCAATATATCAATCTTCATGTCTCGACATTTGAGACTCCTCTCATGTCCGTGATCACATCCGGGACTCCGAACAACCTTCGGTACATCAAAACACATAAACTCATAATATAACCGTCATCGAACGTTAAGCGTGCGGACCCTACGGGTTCGAGAACTATGTAGACATGACCGAGACATCTCCGGTCAATAACCAATAGCGGAACCTGGATGCTCATATTGGCTCCTACATATTCTACGAAGATCTTTATCGGTCAAACCGCATAACAACATACGTTGTTCCCTTTGTCATCGGTATGTTACTTGCCCGAGATTCGATCGTCGGTATCTCAATACCTAGTTCAATCTCGTTACCGGCAAGTCTCTTACTCGTTCCATAATACATCATCCCGCAACTAACTCATTAGTTGCAATGCTTGCAAGGCTTAAGTGATGTGCATTACCGAGAGGGCCCAGAGATACCTCTCCGACAATCGGAGTGACAAATCCTAATCTCGAAATACGCCAACCCAACAAGTACCTTCGGAGACACCTGTAGAGCACCTTTATAATCACCCAGTTACGTTGTGACGTTTGGTAGCACACAAAGTGTTCCTCCGGTAAACGGGAGTTGCATAATCTCATAGTCATAGGAACATGTATAAGTCATGAAGAAAGCAATAGCAACATACTAAACGATTGGGTGCTAAGCTAACAGAATGGGTCATGTCAATCAGATCATTCAACTAATGATGTGATCCTGTTAATCAAATGACAACTCTTTGTCCATGGTTAGGAAACATAACCATCTTTGATTGACAAGCTAGTCTAGTAGAGGCATACTAGTGACACTCTGTTTGTCTATATATTCACACATGTATTATGTTTCCGGTTTAATACAATTCTAGCATGAATAATAAACTTTTATCATGATATATAAGGAAATAAATAATAACTTTATTATTGCCTCTAGGGCATATTTCCTTCAGTCTCCCACTTGCACTAGAGTCAATAATCTAGATTACACAGTAATGATTCTAACACCCATGGAGCCTTGGTGCTGATCATGTTTTGCTCGTGGAAGAGGCTTAGTCAATGGGTCTGCAACATTCAGATCCGTATGTATCTTGCAAAGCTCTATGTCTCCCACCTGGACTAGATCCCGGATGGAATTGAAGCGTCTCTTGATGTGCTTGGTTCTCTTGTGAAATCTGGATTCCTTCGCCAAGGCAATTGCACCAGTATTGTCACAAAAGATTTTCATTGGACCCGATGCACTAGGTACGACACCTAGATCGGATATGAACTCCTTCATCCAGACTCCTTCATTTGCTGCTTCCAAAGCAGCTATGTATTCTGCTTCACACGTAGATCCCGCCACGACGCTTTGTTTAGAACTGCACCAACTGACAGCTCCACCGTTTAATGTAAACACGTATCCGGTTTGCGATTTAGAATCGTCCGGATCAGTGTCAAAGCTTCCATCAACGTAACCATTTACGATGAGCTCTTTGTCACCTCCATATACGAGAAACATATCCTTAGTCCTTTTCAGGTACTTCAGGATGTTCTTGACCGCTGTCCAGTGATCCACTCCTGGATTACTTTGGTACCTCCCTGCTAGACTTATAGCAAGGCACACATCAGGTCTGGTACACAGCATTGCATACATGATAGAGCCTATGGCTGAAGCATAGGGAACATCTTTCATTTTCTCTCTATCTTCTGCAGTGGTCGGGCATTGAGTCTGACTCAACTTCACACCTTGTAACACAGGCAAGAACCCTTTCTTTGCTTGATCCATTTTGAACTTCTTCAAAATCTTGTCAAGGTATGTGCTTTGTGAAAGTCCAATTAAACGTCTTGATCTATCTCTATAGATCTTTATGCCTAATATGTAAGCAGCTTCACCGAGGTCTTTCATTGAAAAGCTCTTATTCAAGTATCCCTTTATGCTATCCAGAAATTCTATATCATTTCCGATCAGTAATATGTCATCCACATATAATATCAGAAATGTTACAGAGCTCCCACTCACTTTCTTGTAAATACAGGCTTCTCCAAAAGTCTGTATAAAACCAAATGCTTTGATCACACTATCAAAGCGTTTATTCCAACTCCGAGAGGCTCGCACCAGTCCATAAATGGATCGCTAGAGCTTGCACACTTTGTTAGCTCCCTTTGGATCGACAAAACCTTCCGGTTGCATCATATACAACTCTTCTTCCAGAAATCCATTCAGGAATGCAGTTTTGACATCCATCTGCCAAATTTCATAATCATAAAATGCGGCAATTGCTAACATGATTCGGACAGACTTAAGCATCGCTACGGGTGAGAAGGTCTCATCGTAGTCAATCCCTTGAACTTGCCGAAACCCTTTTGCGACAAGTCGAGCTTTGTAGACAGTAATATTACCGTCGGCGTCAGTCTTCTTCTTGAAGATCCATTTATTCTCAATTGCTTGCCGATCATTGGGCAAGTCAACCAAAGTCCACACTTTGTTCTCATACATGGATCCCATCTCAGATTTCATGGCTTCAAGCCATTTGCGGAATCTGGGCTCACCATCGCTTCTTCATAGTTCGTAGGTTCATCATGATCTAGTAGCATGACTTCCAGAACAGGATTACCGTACCACTCTGGTGCGGATCTTACTCTGGTTGATCTACGAGGTTCAGTAGTATCTTGTTCTGAAGTTTCATGATCATTATCATTAGCTTCCTCACTAATTGGTGTAGGTGTCACAAAAACAGTTTTCTGAGATGCACTACTTTCCAATAAGGGAGCAGGTACAGTTACCTCGTCAAGTTGTATTTTCATCCCACTCACTTCTTTGGAGAGAAACTCCTTCTCTAGAAAGTTTCCGAACTTAGCAACAAAAGTCTTGCCTTCGGATCTGTGATAGAAGGTGTATCCAATAGTCTCCTTTGGATATCCTATGAAGACACATTTCTCCGATTTGGGTTCGAGCTTATCAGGTTGAAGCTTTTTCACATAAGCATCGCAGCCCCAAACTTTCAGAAATGACAACTTTGGTTTCTTGCCAAACCATAGTTCATAAGGCGTCGTCTCAACGGATTTTGATGGTGCCCTATTTAACGTGAATGCGGCCGTCTCCAAAGCATAACCCCAAAACGATAGCGGTAAATCAGCAAGAGACATCATAGATCGCACCATATCTAGTAAAGTACGATTACGACGTTCGGACACACCATTACGCTGTGGTGTTCCGGGTGGCGTGAGTTGCGAAACTATTCCGCATTGTTTCAAATGTACACCAAACTCGTAACTCAAATATTCTCCTCCACGATCAGATCGTAGAAACTTTATTTTCTTGTTACGATGATTTTCAACTTCACTCTGAAATTCTTTGAACTTTTCAAACGTTTCAGACTTATGTTTCATTAAGTAGATATACCCATATCTGCTTAAATCATCTGTGAAGGTGAGAAAATAACGATATCCGCCACGAGCCTCAATATTCATCGGACCACATACATCTGTATGTATGATTTCCAACAAACCTGTTGCTCTCTCCATAGTACCAGAGAACGGTGTTTTAGTCATCTTGCCCATGAGGCACGGTTCGCAAGTACCAAGTGATTCATAATCAACTGGTTCCAAAAGTCCATCAGTATGGAGTTTCTTCATGCGCTTTACACCGATATGACCTAAACGGCAGTGCCACAAATAAGTTGCACTATCATTATCAACTCTGCATCTTTTGGTTTCAACATTATGAATATGTGTGTTACTACTATCGAGATTCAATAAGAATAGACCACTCTTCAAGGGTGCATGACCATAAAAGATATTACTCATATAAATAGAACAACCATTATTCTCTGATTTAAATGAATAACCGTCTCGCATCAAACAAGATCCAGATATAATGTTCATGCTTAACGCTGGCACCAAATAACAATTATTTAGGTCTAATATTAATCCCGAAGGTAGATGTAGAGGTAGCGTGCCGACTGCGATCACATCGACTTTGGAACCGTTTCCCACGCGCATCGTCACCTCGTCCTTAGCCAATCTTCGCTTAATCCGTAGTCCCTGTTTCGAGTTGCAAATATTAGCAACAGAACCAGTATCAAATACCCAGGTGCTACTGCGAGCATTAGTAAGGTACACATCAATAACATGTATATCACATATACCTTTGTTAACCTTGCCATCCTTCTTATCCGCCAAATACTTGGGGCAGTTCCGCTTCCAGTGACCAGTCTGCTTGCAGTAGAAGCACTCAGTTTCAGGCTTAGGTCCAGACTTGGGTTTCTGCTCTTGAGCAGCAACTTGCTTGCTGTTCTTCTTGAAGTTTCCCTTCTTCTTCCCTTTGCCCTTTTTCTTGAAACTAGTGGTCTTGTTGACCATCAACACTTGATGCTCCTTCTTGATTTCTACCTCCGCAGCTTTCAGCATTGCGAAGAGGTCGGGAATAGTCTTATTCATCCCTTGCATATTATAGTTCATCACGAAGCTCTTGTAGCTAGGTGGTAGTGATTGGAGAATTCTGTCAATGACGCAATCATCTGGAAGATTAACTCCCATTTGAATCAAGTGATTATTATACCCAGACATTTTGAGTATATGCTCACTGACAGAACTGTTCTCCTCCATCTTGCAGTTATAGAATTTATTGGAGACTTCATATCTCTCAATCCGGGCATTTGCTTGAAATATTAACTTCAACTCCTGGAACATCTCATATGCTCCATGACGTTCAAAACGTCGTTGAAGTCCCGATTCTAAGCCGTAAAGCATGGCACACTGAACTATCGAGTAGTCATCAGCTTTGCTCTGCCAGACGTTCATAACATCTAGTGTTGCTCCAGCAGCAGGCCTGGCACCCAGCGGTGCTTCCAGGACGTAATTCTTCTGTGCAGCAATGAGGATAATCCTCAAGTTACGGACCCAGTCTGTGTAATTGCTACCATCATCTTTCAACTTTGCTTTCTCAAGGAACGCATTAAAATTCAACGGAACAACTGCACGGGCCATCTATCTACAATCGAACATAAACAAGCAAGATACTATCAGGTACTAAGTTCATGATAAATTTAGGTTCAATTAATCATATTACTAAAGAACTCCCACTTAGATAGACATCCCTCTAATCCTCTAAGTGATTACGTGATCCAAATCAACTAAACCATGTCCGATCATCACGTGAGATGGAGCAGTTTCATTGGTGAACATCGCTATGTTGATCATATCTACTATATGATTCACGCTCGACCTTTCGGTCTCCGTGTTCCGAGGCCATATCTGTATATGCTTGGCTCGTCAAGTATAACCTGAGTATTCCGCGTGTGCAACTGTTTTGCACCCGTTGTATTTGAACATAGAGCCTATCACACCCGATCATCACGTGGTGTCTCAGCACGAAGAACTTTTGCAACGGTGCATACTCAGGGAGAACACTTCTTGATAATTTAGTGAGAGATCATCTTATAATGCTACCGTCAATCAAAGCAAGATAAGATGCATAAAAGATAAACATCATATGCAATCAATATAAGTGATATGATATGGCCATCATCATCTTGTGCTTGTGATCTCCATCTACGAAGCACCATCATGATCACCATCGTCACCGGCGCGACACCTTGATCTCCATCGTAGCATCGTTGTCGTCTCGCCAATCTTATGCTTCCACGACTATCGCTGCCGCTTAGTGATAAAGTAAAGCATTACAGCGCGATTGCATTGCATACAATAAAGCGACAACCATATGGCTCCTGCTAATTGCCGATAACTCGGTTACAAAACATGATCATCTCATACAATAAAATTTAGCATCATGTCTTGACCATATCACATCACAACATGCCCTGCAAAAACAAGTTAGACGTCCTCTACTTTGTTGTTGCATGTTTTACGTGGCTGCTACGGGCTTAAGCAAGAACCAATCTTACCTACGCATCAAAACCACAACGATAGTTTGTCAAGTTGGTGCTGTTTTAACCTTCGCAAGGACCGGGCGTAGCCACACTCGGTTCAACTAAAGTTGGAGAAACTGTCACCCGCAAGCCACCTATGTGCAAAGCACGTCGGGAGAACCGGTCTCGCGTAAGCGTACGCGTAATGTCGGTCCGGGCCGCTTCGTCCAACAATACCGCCGAACCAAAGTATGACATGCTGGTAAGCAGTATGACTTATAGCACCCACAACTCACTTGTGTTCTACTCGTGCATATAACATCAACATATAAAACCTAGGCTCGGATGCCACTGATAGGTTTCATAGTAATTTCAAAAAAATTTCCTACGCACACGCAAGATCATGGTGATGCATAGCAACGAGAGGGGGAGAGTGTGATCTACGTACCCTTGTAGATCGACAATGGAAGCGTTTGGTTGATGTAGTCGTACGTCTCCACGGCCCGACCGATCAAGCACCGAAACTACGGCACCTCCGAGTTCTAGCACACGTTCAGCTCGATGACGATCCCCGGACTCCGATCCAGCAAAGTGTCGGGGAAGAGTTCCGTCAGCACGACGGCGTGGTGACGATCTTGATGTACTACTGTCGCAGGGCTTCGCCTAAGCACCACTACAATATTATCGAGGACTATGGTGGAAGGGGGCCACCGCACACGGCTAAGAATATGATCACATGGATCAACTTGTGTGTCTAGGGGTGCCCCCTGCCCCCGTATATAAAGGAGCAAGGGGGAGGAGGCCGGCCGGCCCTATGGCGCGCCAAGGAGGAGTCCTCCTCCTAGTAGGAGTAGGACTCCTACTAGGAGGGGGAAAGAAGTGGGGAGGGAGAAGGAAGGGGGGCGCCGCCCCCCTCTCCTAGTCCAATTCGGACCAGGGGGGAGGAGGCGCGCGGCCCACCTTGGCTGCCCCTCTCTCTCTCCACTAAGGCCCATATGGCCCATTACTTCTCCCGGGGGGGTTCCGGTAACCCTCCGGCTCTCCGGTTTTCTCCGAAATCACCCGGAACACTTCCGGTGTCCGAATATAGCCGTCCAATATATCAATCTTTATGTCTCGACCATTTCGAGACTCCTCGTCATGTCCGTGATCACATCCGGGACTCCGAACTAACTTCGGTACATCAAAACTCATAAACTCATAATGATAACTGTCATCGAAACCTTAAGCGTGCGGACCCTACGGGTTCGAGAACAATGTAGACATGACCGAGACACGTCTCCGGTCAATAACCAATAGCGGAACCTGGATGCTCATATTGGCTCCTACATATTCTACGAAGATCTTTATCGGTCAGACCGCATAACAACATACGTTGTTCCCTTTGTCATCGGTATGTTACTTGCCCGAGATTCGATCGTCGGTATCTCAATACCTAGTTCAATCTCGTTACCGGCAAGTCTCTTTACTCGTTCTGTAATACATCATCCCTCAACTAACTCATTAGTTGCAATGCTTGCAAGGCTTACGTGATGTGCATTACCGAGAGGGCCCAGAGATACCTCTCCGACAATCGGAGTGACAAATCCTAATCTCGAAATACGCCAACCCAACATGTACCTTTGGAGACACCTGTAGAGCTCCTTTATAATCACCCAGTTACGTTGTGACGTTTGGTAGCACACAAAGTGTTCCTCCGGTAAACGGGAGTTGCATAATCTCATAGTCATAGGAACATGTATAAGTCATGAAGAAAGCAATAGCAACATACTAAACGATCGGGTGCTAAGCTAATGGAATGGGTCATGTCAATCAGATCATTCTATAATGATGTGATCCCGTTAATCAAATAACAACTCTTGTTCATGGTTAGGAAACATAACCATCTTTGATTAACGAGCTAGTCAAGTAGAGGCATACTAGTGACACTGTTATTCGTCTATGTATTCACACATGTATTATGTTTCCGGTTAATACAATTCTAGCATGAATAATAAACATTTATCATGATATAAGGAAATAAATAATAACTTTATTATTGCCTCTAGGGCATATTTCCTTCAGTCTCCCACTTGCACTAGAGTCAATAATCTAGATTACATAGTAATGATTCTAACACCCATGGAGCCTTTGGTGCTGATCATGTTTTGCTCGTGGAAGAGGCTTAGTCAACGGGTCTGCAACATTCAGATCCGTATGTATCTTGCAAATCTCTATGTCTCCCACCTGGACTTGATCCCGGATGGAATTGAAGCGTCTCTTGATGTGCTTGGTTCTCTTGTGAAATCTGGATTCCTTTGCCAAGGCAATTGCACTAGTATTGTCACAAAAGATTTTCATTGGACCCGATGCACTAGGTATGACACCTAGATCGGATATGAACTCCTTCATCCAGACTCCTTCATTTGCTGCTTCCGAAGCAGCTATGTACTCCGCTTCACACGTAGATCCGCCACGACGCTTTGTTTAGAACTGCACCAACTGACAGCTCCACCGTTTAATGTAAACACGTATCCGGTTTGCGATTTAGAATCGTCCGGATCAGTGTCAAAGCTTGCATCAACGTTAACCGTTTACGATGAGCTCTTTGTCACCTCCATATACGAGAAACATATCCTTAGTCCTTTTCAGGTACTTCAGGATGTTCTTGACCGCTGTCCAGTGATCCACTCCTGGATTACTTTGGTACCTCCCTGCTAGACTTATAGCAAGGCACACATCAGGTCTGGTACACAGCATTGCATACATGATAGAGCCTATGGCTGAAGCATAGGGAACATCTTTCATTTTCTCTCTATCTTCTGCAGTGGTCGGGCATTGAGTCTGACTCAACTTCACACCTTGTAACACAGGCAAGAACCCTTTCTTTGCTTGATCCATTTTGAACTTCTTCAAAATCTTTGTCAAGGTATGTGCTTTGTGAAAGTCCAATTTAAAGCGTCTTGATCTATCTCTATAGATCTTTATGCCTAATATGTAAGCAGCTTCACCGAGGTCTTTCATTGAAAAACTCTTATTCAAGTATCCCTTTATGCTATCCAGAAATTCTATATCATTTCCGATTAGCAATATGTCATCTACATATAATATCAGAAATGCTACAGAGCTCCCACTCACTTTCTTGTAAATACAGGCTTCTCCAAAAGTCTGATAAAACCAAATGCTTTGATCACACTATCAAAGCGTTTATTCCAACTCCGAGAGGCTTGCACCAGTCCATAAATGGATCGCTGGAGCTTGCACACTTTGTTAGCTCCCTTTGGATCGACAAAACCTTCCGGCTGCATCATATACAACTCTTCTTGCAGAAATCCATTCAGGAATGCAGTTTTGACATCCATTTGCCAAATTTCATAATCATAAAATGCGGCAATTGCTAACATGATTCGGACAGACTTAAGCATCGCTACGGGTGAGAAGGTCTCATCGTAGTCAATCCCTTGAACTTGCCGAAACCTTTTGCGACAAGTCGAGCTTTGTAGACAGTAATATTACCGTCGGCGTCAGTCTTCTTCTTGAAGATCCATTTATTCTCAATTGCTTGCCGATCATTGGGCAAGTCAACCAAAGTCCACACTTTGTTCTCATACATGGATCCCATCTCAGATTTCATGGCTTCAAGCCATTTTGCGGAATCTGGGCTCACCATCGCTTCTTCATAGTTCGTAGGTTCATCATGATCTAGTAGCATGACTTCCAGAACAGGATTACCGTACCACTCTGGCGCGGATCTCACTCTGATTGATCTACGAGGTTCAGTAGTATCTTGTTCTGAAGTTTCATGATCATCTATCATTAGCTTCCTCACTAATTGGTGTAGGTGTCACAGAAAGAACTGTTTCATGTGGCTCTTACTATGTGGCGTTTACCAGTAATGACACTTACCCCTGTGCCTCGTCAAGCCTTTTGTTAACAAGCTCGATGTCGGCGTCTGCCGCATCCAACTGCCGTTTTAAATGGGCAAACTCGCTAGTCCGGCTAGCCACCGGAGCTTCCATCACCTGCACATAGAGGCAGTATGGTTATTACCTGGGAATATGATCCTCTGTTCGTCGTCGTTTCCGACGACAACCAGAGTCTCAGGGGCTACTATCTACACAGGGCACACCTAGCATGTGCAGGACTATCATACATTATTTTACGTACCTCAAAGCCTGTCAGTAGACTCATAAAAGCTTCATGCAATCCGCTTTCGGCGGACGAGATTCTCTCCATCACCGTATTCATCAGCACACGGTGTTCATCTGAGATGGCCGCTCGCCCCACCAACTCCCTCAGAACATCCGATCGCACACCAGACGGTGCCGGACTCTTTTGTCTGCTCTCTTCGGGAGCCGGACACTGGGAGCTTCGGGGGTCAATGGGATTATCTTCTGGCCTCACCGGACTCGGAGAGGCCCTCCGCGACGACACTTCAGGGTCGCCCGCTTCCGGAGCGGAGGAGTCCGGAGGAGGCGTTTCGCTCTCCATCATCTCTGGAAGAAGATCCCCCGAAGATCGAGCTCATTTGAGAGGGGCTAAGGCCCGAACTGCAAAGATATATGCGGTGGTTATTTTCTCAGAAGAAAAAGATGGCATACCTGTACTATTAAAGTATTTCGGGTCACTTACGACTCGCTGGAGAATTGATCCCCCCGCGGACTTTGTGCGGCAAAAGCACCCCCAAGGTAGGACCCTCTGTGGGAGACTTCTTCTCCCGTTTTGGAAGCTTCGGCTTCCGATCCCCGGGCCAGTCCTTTTCCTCCTCCGTTCAGTCTTCCTTCATGGAGACGCATCGCCATCTCCTCCTATCTCAGTATATTAAAGTATATATGGATCATATCAAGCTTCAAAGCCCAATTAGTATTGTGAGTCACAGCAATCCACATGCCCACTGTCCTGCGCCAGTCTCTCATATATCGCACTACCTCTCTCTTCCAAGAATAATTACGTTACATCCTATCAATGAGAGACTCACGACCGGCTACCAAGCCTCGCGAACCTTGTATATCAACTAATATACTTCCATAAATACTTAGCAGTATTATGTCACCAATACCCGTCAATGGTTAAGAGATAGCACGCTCCGGACCACTCTCCGAACAGGTTAAACCGTATATCAAACATAATCGCCTCTTTTGTATTAATCAAGCACCATGTCTCCTGGTCAAAAAAAGCCGATTCACATGCTCGTGCAGTATATAAACTTCGTAACAATTCCAAGATTATAATAGGAGAGATACGTAACTCGTTCCCAATCGGCACGGGGATTTCTCTTGTACACGCTGTATTCGCACTGAGACAAAAACAGGTTATTACTGACTCCAGCGCACACTTGCCATCGGTGTCGGACTAGCTCTACCTGTAATGGTCCGACAAGATTAATCGACATTGACATTCGTAACCTCGTGTACGGTACAGAGGTCACTGTCAATCATAGATTATATATCATATGACTATAATGAGATCCCATCTGCTCGTAATCTTTTGGGTCAGCCTCGGTGATTACTAAGATATCTTCACCATTCACTAAAATGAGAGCGAAGAGCAAAACTTCATAAAAATAAATTCTATGCACACAACTCACTTTAGGCAAATCATAATAATCGACTCTGTCAAAAATGCCGACCAATGTGCAGAAAGGCATGTGCACTCATAGATAAAACTCGATATCATTCTCTAAGCATCCATATGTATTAAATACACATTACCGCAACCAAACTAAATCTCCATTGTAAGAGATATACCAATCGCAATGCGGCTCTACAAACAAACAATAATACGATTAAGTATGAGGCAACAAGTCCATGAGCTCGAGAAGACACCTAGACTACCAGACCTACTAGACCTGAATACAATGATCTATCTGACAAGATCTATTTGTTAAGTGTGGAAAAAGGGCAAAGCAATATGCACAATTAATGCAAAATAAGTATTATGATGCGAGCGAAGAAACCTAGGGTATTCTCGGACTGGTACATCGTCCCCACTCTCTCACTTCTAGGGAGCCGTGAATGTAGAACACTCCTGTGCACCACTACTTATTCTAGGCCTAACTCTCTTGGCATTGATGGTATGTAATTTCTTCCTATAGAGCCATGGAACTACCCGTCCATACTATGATAGTATAGTAGAAGAGAAAATATTCGCACCTGTCCTCAACACGCAACCTAAACATGTTGGTATCCATCGATCTTCTTCGGCTTTACTTAGGTCACAGGATCCTGTGAACACAAACTACTCGCAAAAGTGACCTACATCAAACAATCAAACACTGCACCCAGGGACCGCGTAACACTAGAAGTTATCAATCCCTTGCAGAGGTCGCTACAGCAGAATATAATGTTGATCAGATGATGAATAAAGAGCATAGATCCAAGAATAACTAGAATAACAATGAGATATCTTGATCTCATAAATTAATCAAAAAAGTATACAAAACCTACATCATGTGGACGAAAAGATCGCAGCTCCAGAAGCTCATAAGGGTCACGAATAAAGTACCTCGCAGAGAAGTCGCCAGTGAGAGAGACGAACACACTAGAAGCTCTATCGAATTTCTCGATTAGGTGATTCGTGCGGGAGTGGAGACACAAGGCCTGCCATGCAAGTGCAGGCAAAGCCAATGCACCGCTCAGCAAGTGTCCTCAGAAGAGTCGTGCCAAGAATAGATTCTGGCCTCCTCTGTCACTCAAAAACTATGAGTCGCTCTTATATCCGTGAATGCAGTGTATGAAAAGATAAGCACCATGCACGCCTCTCCCCATCGAAAGCCTAGCGTCACAGACTGCTGATTGAAGCTCGTACTACGCATCATACCTGTACCTGAACTACATGGGTGTTGAGCCTGGAAAGGCTCGGAGCTGGAAGGATTCGATGTGAATCATGTAGTAATTAATTTCTGATGGCAATAATGAAAAGAGCAAGCTAATTGTCCCTTATTATAATATAGAAGGTAGATGACATGATTATGTAGAGTGATAATAAACTCAAGCCAGTCCTCATCCTGTAGATACGCGCCACGTTTGGACCTTGTTGCCTATAGTCTAATGCTATTACTAGCAAGCAGCGCATTATACAGATTACCTCCCTTACCTGCGCCCTGACCTTCACATTAAGAACTGAGGAACACTCGCCGAAAATCAAGGGGACAGCGATCTCTAGCACCCAAATGTCTAACACTACTTCGCCAATATGACACAGACAAACAATACTCTAGTCCGAACCATAACAGCCGATTCTAGTACGAGAGATGAGAGATAAATAAAACATCAGATATTCACGTAAAATAAACCAGAAGAAGGAGCTTCGAGCCATGAGTGTTAGTCTACCATAGACTGAGAAGAACTGTGACATTATCAACAGAATTTCGCCATTAGTGTATAATCATATCTTGTATCCATCGACAAACTATCACGCGAGATAATGTGACAGAAACTCTCTGAATTGCATCCAAGAGAGCCTGACATCTTGATCGTTGTGTTCCAAAATCTTCTGAACATATGAGTATTACATATCGAAAGAGAAGTAGAAACCGGCCTCATGTTCTCAATGCAGTGTCAAGATCATATAGTACATATGCCAGCAGCTACAGGTCTCCGTGCCGTCCACCGCAGACCTGGTTTCAGAGTGCACTGTTATAGACTAAAAACTCGTACGTATTATAGTGCTTGTGGATACCCGCGCATCCCAGAACATGGTGACAATGTATCAGAACATGTAAAACAGTGGCATACATACTGTTTCCTGGTGCTCAGTGGGAACCAAACTCGAAATGGTGCCTCTGAAGATAAATGATTGAAGACTCGATGCGCCAAGATAGTCCGAGATATTGGACTTTCCTTGGCGTGGAAGGCAAGCTCGCCGAACTGACGGATTATGTAGAATCTCCTACCTTGTTAACTGACTTTGTGTAACCCTAACGGGCTGGCATTTCTCTACCACTTCTAACCCCATGCGTGCCACCAACTTCTTCTCATTACGCGGCAATCATTACTTAGTCTAGATTAACTCCATTACCTACGCGACATGAAGTTAGAAAAAGGTGGTGTGTAGTCGGAGGCGATCTCCCTGTAGGCACCTAATACCACACTCACTATTGAAGAGTAAAACACAACGAATATATCTATATCATAGTGGGCGTGAAGACTTTGCGGTATGCTCAGGCTTTAGCTCATCATCCCGCATTCATCGCTACACCAGTGCCATTTTATCATTTCTAATCACATCTTTACTCTGTATGGTTCATGAAACCCAAGCTTTTCATCATAGGCGAGGAATGCCCCTACCTTCCACTCATGTCTCGGGTTACATGCATATGATCGAGCAGCAGTAGTCAGCCAGACGTCACAGTAAATATATAACATCTCTTGGCTATTAAGATTGGTTAGTTTCATTGTGCCCGACCACTTTCGAGTAGCAATATACATTATGGTAGAATCAGTGCTCGTCGTCCCTAAAACTCGCACCCTTCATAGTATAGAGCCATCCAGTGTGACCTAGTAGCTACAGGCAGGACTTACATATAATCCTGAAAGCAACATCATGTATCGGAGGATCCCTATCATAAACATAATCGCCCGAAGATACTCGACTCGTCAGTGTAGATACCGTACATTCAGGGGCTAATGTGCAACTTCTATCTGCGGTATTAGAGAACTCTACCTAAGAGTAGTGCGACTCCCGTTCAGTCCGTCTCCAGAATGGAAAAGAGAAACAAATTCTGTCATGACGATGAGCTCCCACACACGTGTATCCTGTAAGCTATACCATGCGTGTGCGAAAGCCGATGGGCACAGAAATAGTCGCTAAGAGACAATCGGTTCCTTACCGTCTATCCGCACCACTACTGCACACTCCTCACTCGAGAAGTCATACTCTAGGCAAAAGGATGGCCGTCCTGGCAAGTGATCAAGTTGACTCTCTTTAGATCGCGAGCGACAGGCGTCAAAGACACATGTGGGTGCCAGCTCTCTCTCGCAAGCCCTTGTTATTCTTTTTCCGGATCACACTGATCGGTATTTCCTGATATCTATCATCTCGCGCGATGACTATGGTCACCGGTGTAATGGGATCGAGTTACGTGCTACAGAGACACTGCTTCTTCTACGCTGCTGTTCGAGAGCCACATGCGTGCAGGATAAAGTGATTGATGACGGCACTCGCGCTCTATTCTTCTTAGAGTCTCATTGAACGTGTGCGAAGCTGGATGAGCGTCTCCTCCTATTCCTGATCCAGCAAGGGGGAAGGACGCAGCAGTACTGACAGATCTAGCAGCACGACGGCGTTTGGTGGTGGATGCAGGGCGTCACAGTAGCAGGGCTTCGCCTATACTACGAGAGAGAGACGTAACGGGGAGAGAGGAAGCACCAAAGGCTGAGGTATGAAGTCCTCCCTCTCCTCAACTATATATAGGAGGTCCAAGGGGGCGCAGCCTAGGAGATCCAATCTCCTAGGTGCGGCGGCCAGGGAGGTTTCCCTCCCCCCAAGGCACCTTAGGGGTGCCTTCCACTAGTGGGACTCCTCCCATATGGAAACCCTAGGCGCATGGGCCTATAGGGGCTGGTGCCCTTGGCCCATATAGGCCAAGGCGCACCCCCTACAGCCCATGTGGCCCCCCGGGAAGGTGGCCACCCGGTGGACCCCCGGGACCCTTCCGGTGGTCCCGGTACAATACCGATAACCCCGAAACTTGTCCCGATGGCCGAAACAGCACTTCCTATATATAATTCTTTACCTCCGGACCATTCCGGAACTCCTCGTGACGTCCGGGATCTCATCCGGGACTCCGAACAACATTCGGGTTACTGCATATACATATCTTCACAACCCTAGCGTCACCGAACCTTAAGTGTGTAGACCCTACGGGTTCGGGAGACAAGCAGACATGACCGAGACGACTCTCCAGTCAATAACCAACAGCGGGATCTGGATACCCATGTTGGCTCCCACATGCTCCACGATGATCTCATCGGATGAACCACGATGTCGAGGATTAATCAACCCCGTATACAATTCCCTTTGTCAATCGGTATGTTACTTGCCCGAGACTCGATCGTCGGTATCCCAATACCTTGTTCAATCTCGTTACCGGCAAGTCACTTTACTCGTACCGTAATGCATGATCCCGTGACCAGACACTTGGTCACTTTGAGCTCATTATGATGATGCATTACCGAGTGGGCCCAGTGATACCTCTCCGTCATACGGAGTGACAAATCCCAGTCTTGATCCATGTCACCCAACAGACACTTTCGGAGATACCCGTAGTCTACCTTTATAGTCACCCAGTTACGTTGTGACGTTTGGTATACCCAAAGCACTCCTACGGTATCCGGGAGTTACACGATCTCATGGTCTAAGGAAAAGATACTTGACATTGGAAAACTCTAGCAAACGAACTATACGATCTTGTGCTATGTTTAGGATTGGGTCTTGTCCATCACATCATTCTCCTAATGATGTGATCTCGTTATCAATGACATCCAATGTCCATAGTCAGGAAACCATGACTATCTATTGATCAACGAGCTAGTCAACTAGAGGCTTACTAGGGACATGTTGGTGTCTATTATTCACACATGTATTACGATTTCCGGATAACACAATTATAGCATGAATAAAGACAATTATCATGAACAAGGAAATATAATAATAATGCTTTTATTATTGCCTCTAGGGCATATTTCCAACAGTCTCCCACTTGCACTAGAGTCAATAATCTAGTTACATTGTGATGAATCTAACACCCATGGAATTCTGGTGTTGATCATGTTTTGCTCTAGGGAGAGGTTTAGTCAACGGATCTGCTACATTCAGGTGCGTATGTACTTTACAAATATCTATGTCTCCATCTTGAACATTTTCACGAATGGAGTTGAAGCGACGCTTGATGTACCTTGTCTTCTTGTGAAACCTGGGCTCCTTGGCAAGAGCAATAGCTCCAGTGTTGTCACAGAAGAGCTTGATCGGCCCCGACGCATTGGGTATGACTCCTAGGTCGGTGATGAACTCCTTCACCCAAATTGCTTCATGTGCTGCCTCCGAGGCTGCCATGTACTCCGCTTCACATGTAGATCCCGCCACGACGCTTTGCTTGCAACTGCACCAGCTTACTGCCCCACCATTCAAAATATACACGTATCCGGTCTGTGACTTAGAGTCATCCAGATCTGTGTCGAAGCTAGCGTCGACGTAACCCTTTACGACGAGCTCTTCGTCACCTCCATAAACGAGAAACATTTCCTTAGTCCTTTTCAGGTACTTCAGGATATTCTTGACCGCTGTCCAGTGTTCCTTGCCGGGATTACTTTGGTACCTTCCTACCAAACTTACGGCAAGGTTTACATCAGGTCTGGTACACAGCATGGCATACATAATAGAACCTATGGCTGATGCATAGGGGATGACGCTCATCTCTTCTATATCTTCTGCCGTGGTCGGACATTGATCTGAGCTCAATTTCATACCTTGCAACACAGGCAAGAACCCCTTCTTAGACTGATCCATATTGAACTTCTTCAATATCTTATCAAGGTATGTGCTTTGTGAAAGACCTATGAGGCGTCTCGATCTATCTCTATAGATTTTGATGCCTAATATATAAGCAGCTTCTCCAAGGTCCTTCATTGAAAAACTTTTATTCAAGTAGGCCTTGATGCTGTCCAAGAGTTCTATATCATTTCCCATCAAAAGTATGTCATCTAGATATAATATGAGAAATGCTACAGAGCTCCCACTCACTTTCTTGTAAACGCAGGCTTCTCCATAAGTCTGCGTGAACCCAAACGCTTTGATCATCTCATCAAAGCGAATGTTCCAACTCCGAGATGCTTGCACCAGCCCATAAATCGAGCGTTGGAGCTTGCACACCTTGTCAGCATTCTTAGGATCGACAAAACCTTCCGGCTGCATCATATACAATTCCTCCTTAAGGAAACCATTAAGGAATGCCGTTTTGACGTCCATTTGCCATATCTCATAATCGTAGAATGCGGCAATTGCTAACATGATTCGTACGGACTTTAGCTTCGCTACCGGTGAGAAAGTCTCATCGTAGTCAACCCCTTGAACTTGTCGATAACCCTTAGCGACAAGTCGAGCTTTATAGATGGTCACATTACCATCCGCGTCTGTCTTCTTCTTAAAGATCGATTTATTTTCTATGGCTCGCCGTTCAACGGGCAAGTCAGTCAAAGTCCATACTTCGTTTTCATACATGGATCCTATCTCGGATTTCATGGCTTCTAGCCATTTGTCGGAATCCGGGCCCACCATTGCTTCTTCATAGTTCGAAGGTTCACTGTTGTCTAACAACATGATTTCCAAGACAGGGTTGCCGTACCACTCTGGTGCGGAACGTGTCCTTGTGGACCTACGAATTTCAGTAGGAACTTGATCAGAAGTATCTTGATCATCATTATTAACTTCCTCTCTAGTCGGTGCAGACACCTCAGGAACATTTTCTTGAGTTGTTCCCTTTTCCGGTTCAAGAGGTAATACTTCATCAAGTTCTACTTTCCTCTCACTTACTTCTTTCGAGAGAAACTCTTTCTCTAGAAAGGATCCATTCCTGGCAACAAAGATCTTGCCTTCGGATCTGAGGTAGAAGGTATACCCAATAGTTTCTTTAGGGTATCCTATGAAGACGCATTTTTCCGACTCGGGTTCGAGCTTTTCAGGTTGAAGTTTCTTGACATAAGCATCGCATCCCCAAACTTTTAGAAACGACAGCTTAGGTTTCTTCCCAAACCATAATTCATACGGTGTCGTCTCAACGGATTTCGACGGAGCCCTATTTAAAGTGAATGCGGCAGTCTCTAAAGCATAGCCCCAAAAAGATAGCGGTAAATCGGTAAGAGACATCATAGATCGCACCATATCTAATAGAGTGCGATTACGACGTTCGGACACACCATTACGCTGAGGGGTTCCAGGCGGCGTGAGCTATGAAACTATTCCACATTTTCTTAAGTGTGTGCCAAACTCGTGACTCAAGTATTCTCCTCCACGATCTGATCGTAGGAACTTGATTTTTCTGTCACGTTGATTCTCAACCTCACTCTGAAATTCCTTGAACTTTTCAAAGGTCTCAGATTTGTGTTTCATTAAGTAGACATACCCATATCTACTCAAGTCATCAGTGAGGGTGAGAACATAACGATAGCCACCGCGAGCCTCAACACTCATTGGACCGCACACACCAGTATGTATGATTTCCAATAAGTTGGTTGCTCGCTCCATTGTTCCTGAGAACGGAGTCTTGGTCATTTTACCCATGAAGCATGGTTCGCATGTGTCAAGTGATTCGTAATCAAGAGGCTCTAAAAGTCCATCAGCATGGAGCTTCTTCATGCGTTTGACACCTATGTGACCAAGGCGGCAGTGCCACAAGTATGTGGGACTATCATTATCAACCTTGCATATTTTGGTACTCACACTATGAATATGTGTAGCATTACGCTCGAGATTCATTAAGAATAAACCATTCAGCATCGGAGCATGACCATAAAACATATCTCTCATATAAATAGAACAACCATTATTCTCGGATTTAAATGAGTAGCCATCTCGAATTAAATGAGATCCCGATACAATGTTCATGCTCAAAGCTGGCACTAAATAACAATTATTAAGGTTTAAAACTAATCCCGAAGGTAAATGTAGAGGTAGCGTGCCGACGGCGATCACATCGACCTTGGAACCATTCCCGACGCGCATCGTCACCTCGTCCTTCGCTAGTCTCCGCTTATTCCGCAGCTCCTGCTTTGAGTTACAAATGTGAGCAACTGCACCTGTATCAAATACCCAGGAGCTACTACGAGTACTGGTAAGGTACACATCAATTACATGTATATCACACATACCTTTCGTTTTGCCGGCCTTCTTGTCCGCTAAGTATTTGGGGCAGTTCCGCTTCCAGTGACCACTTTCCTTGCAATAAAAGCACTCAGTCTCGGGCTTGGGTCCATTCTTTGGCTTCTTCCCGGCAGCTTGCTTGCCGGGTGCGGCAACTCCCTTGTCGTCCTTCTTGAAGTTCTTTTTACCCTTGCCCTTCTTGAACTTAGTGGTTTTATTGACCATCAACACTTGATGTTCCTTCTTGACTTCTACCTCTGTTGATTTCAGCATCGCAAATACTTCAGGAATGGTCTTTTCCATCCCCTGCATATTGAAGTTCATCACAAAGCTCTTGTAGCTCGGTGGAAGCGACTGAAGGATTCTGTCAATGACTGCGTCATCCGGGAGATTAACTCCCAGCTGAGTCAAGCGGTTATGCAACCCAGACATAGTGAGTATGTGCTCACTGACAGAACTGTTTTCCTCCATCTTACAGCTGAAGAACTTGTCGGAGACTTGATATCTCTCGACCCGGGCATGAGCTTGGAAAACCATTTTCAGCTCTTCGAACATCTCATATGCTCCGTGTCTCTCAAAACGTTTTTGGAGCCCCGGCTCTAAGCTGTAAAGCATGCCGCACTGAACGAGGGAGTAGTCGTCAACACGTGTCTGCCAAGCATTCATAACGTCTTGGTTCTGTGGGACGGGAGCTTCACCTAGCGGTGCTTGTAGGACATAATCTTTCTTGGCAGCTATGAGGATGATCCTCAGGTTTTGGACCCAGTCCGTATAGTTGCTGCCATCGTCTTTCAGCTTGGTTTTCTCTAGGAACGCATTGAAGTTGAGGGCTACGTGGGCCATTTGATCTACAAGACATATTGTAAAATATTTTAGACTAAGTTCATGATAATTAAGTTCATCTAATCAAATTATTAATGAACTCCCACTTAGATTAGACATCCCTCTAGTCATCTAAGTATTACATGATCCGAGTTAACTAGGCCGTGTCCGATCATCACGTGAGATGGACTAGTCAACATCGGTGAACATCTTCATGTTGATCGTATCTTCTATACGACTCATGCTCGACCTTTCGGTCTTCTGTGTTCCGAGGCCATGTCTGTACATGCTAGGCTCGTCAAGTCAACCTAAGTGGATACAGTCAGTTAGGGTAATGCGTTTGGTTGGATTACAATCTGCGAGTCTAATAAAAACTCACACCCGTTGTACTTGTTTTTTATAAGTCTACTTTATCACCATTAAGACAACAATCATATGCTCACACAATCCACTGTAGTCAACATTACCAAACTCGTATGGTGCATCCACTCACGAAAACCAAGCACTACTGACACCCTGACTTCAGTCAGCGTGACTCAACGTTACGCTACACTATTAGAGCGGGGAACACTTTCCTGTAAATATATTACCGAGGGAGGCAGTCACGCTTAGTTGATATAATATGCTACACAGGATGCATCGTTCGTAGGGTCTCATGACCAGCAACATATTAGCAAATGAACAAGGAGTCATAAACATACAAGCAGAATCAACCAACGAACTAACCATCGCGGTGAAGAGCACTCTTCACATAGTCTGAGTATAACAGATGAGACATCAACTGACAATTGAAAAAAGGGCAGTCCCTGACTATCTACAACGATCCTTTGCTCCTTTTTTGATCTCATCTTTTCGGCGCGCTCACCACATGAGTACACTCAGTTTGTCACATGATCCGTAGTGGACGAGTGGTAACACCATGATCTCCCCTCAATCCATAGATACTCTCAAATAAACATCGTTGTCTTCCTTGAGAGTTTGTCTCATCATTAGTCCTCACTGACGGAACTGACTACTTTCGTACTCTACTATGAGCGGGATCTAAGACGCTATTAGGCCAATAAAGTAAAGTGTGCTAGTCATTAGACGTTTATTGCCATCTGGTCATAAATATAACTCTTAGAGGACACAACTACCAATACTGAGTTACCTACCATGGTGTAGATCATAGAGCCATTCGAACATGGTGCAAGTCGTGAATTCCTATTACAAGACAATGATCAATCTCATACACTCAATAATAATGACGTCATTCAATGAACTAACCACTTTTTGGGCCATATCCATCGATCAACTGCACACACAGTTGCACGTTGCAGATAAACAAGACTCTCTTACACAGTACACGTCTCATCTACACGAACTAAACTGCATCACTTGCATTGGTTAACCAAAGGGGGGTCAGTGTGGAGTTTAATATACCGTGCATATTGCATTGTTGTATAGTCAGCTTTGACTGGTGAGTACTGTTAAACTCAACGTCTCTTGGTCATTAGGTTACGTCAGTGGCTAACCTGAACTATAGCGCTCGACTGCAAGCAACTCTTTGAGGTGGCACAACGCACCGGTTCGCCATCGAGACCCGGTACCGTTATTCCACGATAACCAATACGCGCCACTGGCCCTGAACGTTCTATGGAATCCGTTCCTTGCAGCAGCCGTTATATTCTACGGGCCCCGAGTCAGGGACTGGAACCGATGAGAACGCATCACATAGAGTATCACAGCAACACAATCTACCGTATCCTTATTTTCCTTTCCTTGCCTTGAGCCGGGCATACTTTTTAACGATGTAATCATTTCCACTTGTCTATGAACTATGACAAAGGGGTCAGGTTTCCCACATATCCACACGCGGAATACAACCTGCGGATCACGCGCTATTTCGAATAGAGAAATTATACACCACCCTTAATTATAACCTCAACGCGACAGGGTGTGGTACTTATCTTCACACTGCCTCTCGCTAGCACTAGTCTAATGTTTCTTACTATGGCCTGTCCACCGAGTTCATTCCCTTTCGATTACTCACGCTCGGCAACGACTTCCAACGCTGGTGTTCATCGGGAAACTGCATCCGGAGTCAAGTGGGAGAGAGCTGAGCACGCGCAGCGATAGCCACCCGCGGGATGTTAAGCAGTGAAATTCTAGGTCGAGCTGTAAGTCGGGTGGAACCACGTCCTCACGTAAGACCTGTGACCTGAACTAACGTGTACAGGGAATCCAAGGGTTTCCGGTCGTGCCGGCTTCATCACCCACGGTTTTTAATCGACTGTGCCTAGCTCTGAGGAATCAGAGTATCCAGATAATAATCCAGCTAAAAGGGAGATAATCCCGGCAAGTAAATTGACAACTCATTCACGGGGCTCCACAACTGCAGGCATTTTTCGCTTGTGGTTCACCGCTCACTCATAGCATTAAGAAAACTAGGGCGCAGGGTCAGTATCCTAGCTAACAGTGATTATGTGGCCCTGTTGGGGAACGTAGCCCGAATTTTCTCCCCAGACACGATGTGAGAGGCAGTTATCTAGTTCCCCAAGCCCGACCACATTTCCACCAAGATCACTCGGTTAGTGGACCTAGTCTCATGTGTACACAGGCATACGAGGAGAGAGGGCACGCAAAATCTACAGTACCCTTGTTATGGACTTCTGTTGCCGTTGGAGCGTTTCCTTAAAGCTTTCTCAAAACGGTTGAACTGCGTGGTTACCAGAAGTCGCGTCGTACTCGGTCGTGATCGCAAATCCCCCGGCCTACGCCGACCTCCGGTGACCGGCCACCGCGCCGGTCATCCCCAGTTCGAGGCTTTCGTGGGCGTCTCCTCCGATCCCTGTAACGCCCTCGATGCGGCTATATCTCCTACGTGTCGAAGCACGACTTAGAGGCATAACCGCATTGAAAGCAATGTCGCAAGTAAGGTAATCTTCACAACAACCCATGTAAATATATAAAAGGGGAAAGGATACATAGTTGGCTTACACTCGCCACGTCACACAAATACATGAATAACATTACAATCATCCAATACACTCATGGTCCGACTACGGTACCAAAATAAAAGATCAACCCCAACATGCGACACGGTCCCCGATCGCCCCAACTGGGCACCACTACTGATCATCTGGGAAAGACACATAGTAACGACGAGAGTCTTCATCGAACTCCCACTTGAGCTCAAGCGCATCGTCTGGAGCACGGTATCATCGGTCCCTGCATCTGGTTTTGGAAGTAAACTGTGAGTCACGGGGACTCAGCAATCTCGCACCCTCGCGATCAAGACTATTTAAGCTTATAGGTAAGGCAAGGTATATGTGGAGCTGCAGCAAGCGACTAGCATATATGGTGGCTAACCTGTTCGCAAAAGAGAGCGAGAAGAGAAGGCAAAGCACCGACGAAGAACTATGATCAAGAAGTGATCCTAGAACAACCTACGTCAAGCATTAACTCCAACACCGTGTTCACTTCCCGGACTCCGCCGAGAAGAGACCATCACGGTTACACACGCGGATGTCATTTTAATTAAGTTAAGTTTCATGTTTCTACAACCGGACATTAACAAATTCCCATCTGCCCATAACCGCGGGCACGGCTTTCGAAAGTTCAAATCCCTGCAGGGGAGTCCCAACTTAGCCCATCACAAGCTCTCACGGTCAACGAAGGATATTCCTTCTCCCGAGACATTCCGATCAGACTCGGCATCCCGGTTTTACAAGACATCCTCGACAATGGTAAAACAAGTCCAGCAACACCGCCCGAATGTGCCGACAAATCCCGATAGGAGCTGCACATATCTCGTTCTCAGGGCACACTCGGATAAGCAATCCGTACAACTAAAACCAGCCCTCGAGTTTCCCCGAGGTGGCGCTGCAAGGGGCTCTAGTTTGGACCAACACTCAGAGGAGCACTGGCCCCGGGGGGGGGGGGGGGTTTAAATAAAGATGACCCTTGGGCGGTCCGAACCCAAGGGAAAAAGAGCTAGGTGGCAAATGGTAAAACCAAGGTTGGGCATTGCTGGAGGAGTTTTATTCAAGGCGAACTGTCAAGGGGTTCCCATTATAACCCAACCGCGTAAGGAACGCAAAATCCGGGAACATAACACCGATATGACGGAAACTAGGGCGGCAAGAGTGGAACAAAACACTAGGCATAAGGCCGAGCCTTCCACCCTTTACCAAGTATATAGGTGCATTAAGATAAACAAGATAATATGGTGATATCCCAAAATGGACAACAATGTTCACGACTGCAACTAGCAACGTTGACTATAAGAGGGGGCTAGAGGCCAAGCGGTAACCAACTATATTAAGAACGTCCATTATCACGGTTTGCTATGGACATGGGTAGAGACCTCAAGTCTAGGTTTGAGAGAGGCAGGATGCTGCAATGTGATGCGAGGAGAACGTCATGAATAAGCCAGCCAAAGCTATGTGAGTGACCATCCTGTAGTTCATCATCTTACATCAGCAAAAGTAGACGAGATGGCGCCATTCTAGCAACCAAGATGATGGATCGAGGGTCATCTGTGTACCCATCATGTTCTACCTTGCCTGCAAAGTGTCAAGATTTGGTAGCTCTACTGAAACATCCTTACCTCGCGTAGTCGAATCACACTTGCAGGCACAGTAACGGTCCTCTTACATGTTCAACGCTCATCTCAACTCATCTCCCTCATGAATCAGACCCGTGACTCAACTTAAGCAGTAGAGAGGCTCAATCGTGCACAGCTCATACCCCACAGAACAACATAAGAAAATGAACTCATGCAAACGGGCGACGAATCACCACGTTGCAAGCTCAAGCAATGCAATATGCAAACATGGTATGCCTATGTACGCGTGTGCGGTCACTGCAATGGCATATGCAGCGATCTTAGCACTGCACAAGGAATGAATTGCAATCCGGCGCTCGTCAACAGTTGGAAGGCCATCTAACAAGAGTCACCTGGAAAGGTGAGGTGATTTCGGTTGAAATCGATATAAAGATCACCGGAATCGGATGCACGGTTTGGAAATGGCAAGCAAAACAAATATGGCACCGGTCTGCGATAATCAGCAAGTGACCAACTAAATGCATCAAGATAAATATGCTACAACACTCAAACATAACAACAAAATACATGGCAGGGATCCACTCATGATGCTTGACAAAAGATGAACACTGAGATACGGCTAATTCATCCATTAACAGGTTCAAACAGCATGGCAAAAGTGCAAATGATAACAGGTTTCAGACTTAGTGAAATTAACACAAGTCTGGAATTTATCATCAGGAAGCACACTTTAGAGCATGAAAACTACATGCTACAGGAACTTAACATGGCAAAGCAAGGCATGGCATGAAGCTACTCAAAGCACTTAACAAAAGTCCCTTAGTGACCTTGAGCCAAAAGGGATCAGAAAATACAATTGCAAGCATGTGAACATGGCAAAAACATAAACAGATTCAGACTTGTGAAAAACTGGAGCATGCAAATCAGTTAACGAGTAGGCATGTTTACGAGCTCGATGCACTCACTACATACGAGCAGATGGCATGACAAACTAAGCATACACCCATCAAGAATACATATGGAGTAGACATGGCAAGAACAATAACATAGCATGCGGATCAATAAGAGAGCTAGAGCGCTCTCCATAGTCAGGCATGCACACCACACGGTGAGTTAAAAGCATTCTCGAGTCCCTTGCGACCAATATCGCTTGAATCATACTGTTCTCAGAAAGATTCTCAATATCCTCCTTTATCAGGATTCACAGATACCATAGGTAGTGCGAATAAAGATAGACGTCTGCACTTGCACTCCAAGATATACGAGTGTGTCCCGAGTAAATGATAGCCAAACAACAGAACATGGATCGACTCATAGACCTAGAGGGGGGACAACGCAAGCCCGAGACACCATTAAAGAATAGGTTAAAACAAATACAATATCAATAGGTGCTCATCCTCAAAAGGAGGCACAACTTAGAGATCCATAAAACTAATGAATATGAACATTGAATACATGGCATATCCATGAATGCAAAAATCAGTGAGTCTCTCATATGGTGGACTCTATTGGGTGTAAATGTCTAAGTTCCCTGAATCAGGCACCTTAACCAGATATATCCACAATCTAAGTGCACGCTTGTGTCATAGACTGGAGCTCACCCAATCACGAGTAAATCTAAACGAGAAATATACACAATTGGAGTAACAGTTCAAACTAACTATACGGCAATAATGATGAGCATAGGTGCGCGCTTATTATAGTGTTTTCACTCACTATAAACAGCAAGTTTAGGATTCGGTATCTCTCATTGTGCACGATAGAAACTCGAGCTTACAAGGGATCATGAGCAATGGACGAACACTATTAAACAGATGTGTGGGGTCTAAACATGTATAGAGAGGCTATTTATTGAAAATGTTTCAACAAGTAATACTGATACAAAATTTTCATATTCTCATACTTAGAGAGTTACGGGCCCTCTCTTGCAACTCTAGGACATTTCTAATGATTCTCTGTGGGGTTGGTCGAAGTTTTCTCGAGTATGCGGATGGCTTTTTAATAGATATAATAATAAAAATCATAGTATAGACGCACTCTAATTAATAAATATAGCCACGATAGAGAGAAATGTATTTGTTACTCGTCGAGGTCGGAACATTTTTTGCAGCGATATTGCAGCGGACTAGCACCCCGCATCCAAGACACTCGGGTGAAGTGTCTAACTGAGAGAGAGGTCAATACGACATGATAATATTGCATAAAAAAAATAAAAGGTGGAGAGGGGGAAAAAAGTCCACGGCACTCCTAGCATCTCGCAGATTCTGGATTGGCGCGGAGCACTGTATCCAGCGGGGAGTGCTCACACTACCCGCTTGACAGTGTGGGTGTCCCACAACAGCTCACGTTGACACAGTTAAACTAACAAGGTTCAGTTTAAAATTATAGCGCCTACGAACCCCTACTCTAGGTTTTAGGTGTTAGAGATAGGCGGCGGAGAGGGCCAGGGTCGCCGGGGCGGGGATCCGGGGTCGGAGGTGAACGGGGAACAAGGCGTTCGTGGAGCGGTCCGTACGGGGCTTACAGGCTCAACACTAACTAGACGAGATAAATTGAAAGAGGGGTCGGTCGAACCGTCCGCAAGTGGGCGCTGCGGGGTTAGACGCGAGTTTGCCCGCGCGCGGAGTTGGCCCATCACGTCTGTGTAGTGGCGGACCGGGCGAGGAGATCCGGGTGGCAAAGCCCGCTGGTCAACCTGCGCATGGTTGGACGGCGGTTTCAAACTCACGGGGGGTCAACCTCGGTGGTCGTCAAACCTTGCTCCAATTGGGCGTGAGGCTAAGACGGCCCGGGTGGCAGCAGGTCGGCTCCGGGCGAAGGAGGTCCGAAGATGGGCGCCGCGGGGGCGGAGTCGGCGCGGGGAGAATACCGCGACAAGGGCGGCGCGGGCGGGGGCCTCGTCTGCGGAGCGCCGGCCTCCGGCGGCAGGCGAATTGAGACGGCCGCGGGACTCGCGCAGCCAGGCGGGGCACCGCGTCGTGGGACGCACGGCGAGGTGGAGCGGCGCCCTGTGGGCGGTCCCACGGGTGGCAGGGCGACTCGGTTGCGCATGCTTGGCATGCCCGGTTGACAACGGCGATTGAGCTTCCAGCCTTTGCGGAGCTGGGGGGTCCACCGTGATCAGAACGACGCTGCGCGAGTAGAGAATTTCTAGGGTTTTGACGGAGGGGATGATCCGGGATATTGTTGCGGAGGACTATTTATAGGCATAGAGGGAGCTAGGAGAGTCCAAATGAGGTGCGGTGTTTCGGCCACGCGATCGTGATCGAACGCTCTAGATGATGGAGAGGGTTTTGGTGGGTTTTGGGCCAAATTGGAGAGGGTGTTGGGCTGCAACACACACGAGGCCTTCTCGGTCCCTCGGTTAACCGTTGGAGTATCAAACGAAGTCCAAATGGTACGAAACTTGACAGGCGGTCTACCGGTAGTAAACCAAGGCCGCTTGGCAAGTCTCGGTCCAATCCGGAAATGTTTAACCCCCACACACGGAAAGAGAGTAGAAAGCACCGGAGGAAGAGAGCGCCGGAATGCAAAACGGACAACGGGGAAAATGCTCAATGCATGAGACGAACACGTATGCAAATGCAATGCACATGATGACATGATGTGAGATGCATGACACAACAACACACGGAGACAAAAACCCGAACCCGAGAAAATAAAATAACTTAGCCGGAAACGGCAAGAGTTGGAGTACAATATTGGGAAAGTTACATCCGGGTGTTACAACACTCCACCACTAAAAGGGAAGGAGAGGTTGATGGAAGATCCAGCAGCACGACGGCGTGGTGGTGGAAGCAACGGCGATCTCGGCAGGGCTTCGCCAAGCTAGCGAGAGGGAGAGGTGTCACGGGAGGGAGAGGGAGGCGCCAGGGGCTAGGGTGCGGCTGCCCTCCCTCCCCCACTATATATAGGACCCCTAGGGGGGCGCCGGCCCTAGGAGATGCAATCTCCAAGGGGGGCGGCGGCCAAGGGGGGTGGAGTGCCCCCCAAGCCAAGTGGGGCGCCCCACCCCTAGGGTTTCCAACCTAGGCGCAGGGGAGGCCCATGGGGGCGCACCAGCCCATAGGGGCTGGTTCCCCTCCCACTTCAGCCCATGGGGCCTCCGGGATAGGTGGCCCCACCCGGTGGCCCCCGGGACCCTTCCGGTGGTCCCGGTACAATACGATTACCCCCGAAACTTTCCCGATGGCCGAAACTTGACTTCCTATATAAATCTTCACCTCCGGACCATTCCGGAACTCCTCGTGACGTCCGGGATCTCATCCGGGACTCCGAACAACTTTCGGGTTACCGTATACTAATATCTCAACAACCCTAGCGTCACCGAACCTTAAGTGTGTAGACCCTACGGGTTCGGGAGACACGTAGACATGACCGAGACGACTCTCCGGTCAATAACCAACAGCGGGATCTGGATACCCATGTTGGCTCCCACATGCTCCTCGATGATCTCATCGGATGAACCACGATGTCGAGGATTCAATCAATCCCGTATACAATTCCCTTTGTCAATCGGTATTACTTGCCCGAGACTCGATCGTCGGTATCCCAATACCTCGTTCAATCTCGTTACCGGCAAGTCACTTTACTCGTACCGTAATGCATGATCCCGTGACCAACCACTTGGTCACATTGAGCTCATTATGATGATGCATTACCGAGTGGGCCCAGAGATACCTCTCCGTCATACGGAGTGACAAATTCCAGTCTCGATTCAGCAACTTTGGAAATATGCCCTAGAGGCAATAATAATAGTTTATTATTATATTTCCTTGTTCATGATAATCGTTTATTATCCATGCTACTAATTGTATTGATAGGAAACTCAGATACATGTGTGGATACATAGACAACACCATGTCCCTAGTAAGCCTCTAGTTGACTAGCTCGTTGATCAATAGATGGTTACGGTTTCCTGACCATGGACATTGGATGTCATTGATAACGGGATCACATCATTAGGAGAATGATGTGATGGACAAGACCCAATCCTAAACATAGCACAAGATCGTATAGTTCGTTTGCTAGAGTTTTCCAATGTCAAGTATCTTTTCCTTAGACCATGAGATCGTGTAACTCCCGGATACCGTAGGAGTGCTTTGGGTATACCAAACGTCACAACGTAACTGGGTGACTATAAAGGTAGACTACGGGTATCTCCGAAAGTGTCTGTTGGGTGACATGGATCAAGACTGGGATTTGTCACTCCGTATGACGGAGAGGTATCACTGGGCCCACTCGGTAATGCATCATCATAATGAGCTCAAAGTGACCAAGTGTCTGGTCACGGGATCATGCATTACGGTACGAGTAAATTAACTTGCCGGTAACGAGATTGAACGAGGTATTGGGATACCGACGATCGAATCTCGGGCAAGTAACATATCGATTGACAAAGGGAATTGCATACGGGGTTGATTGAATCCTCGACATCGTGGTTCATCCGATGAGGTCATCGTGGAGCATGTGGGAGCCAACATGGGTATCCAGATCCCGCTGTTGGTTATTGACCGGAGAGTCGTCTCGGTCATGTCTGCTTGTCTCCCGAACCCGTAGGGTCTACACACTTAAGGTTCGGTGACGCTAGGGTTGTGAAGATATGTATATGCAGTAACCCGAATGTTGTTCGGAGTCCCGGATGAGATCCCGGACGTCACGAGGAGTTCCGGAATGGTCCGGAGGTAAAGAATTATATATAGGAAATGTTGTTTCGGCCATCGGGACAAGTTTCAGGGTTATCGGTATTGTACCGGGACCACCGGAGGGGTCCCGGGGGCCCATCGGGTGGGGCCACCTGTCCCGGGGGGCCACATGGGCTGTAGGGGGTGCGCCTTGGCCTACACGGGCCAAGGGCACCAGCCCCACTAGGCCCATGGGCCTAGGGTTTCCATGGGGGAGGAGTCCAAGTGGTGGAAGGCACCTCTAGGTGCCTTGGGGGGGAGGGAATCCTCCCCTTGGCAGCTGCACCTAGGAGATTAGATCTCCTAGGCTGCGCACCACCCCCCCTTGGCCCTCCTATATATAGTGGGAGAGAGGAGGGACTTGATACACCAGCCCCTGGAGCCTCCCTCTCTCCCCGTTACGTCTCCTTTTCGTAGTATAGGCGAAGCCCTGCTACTGTGACGCCCTGCATCCACCACCACGCCGTCGTGCTGCTGGATCTTCATCAACTTCTCCTTCTCCCTTGCTGGATCAAGAAGGAGGAGACGTCTCCCGTCCCATACGTGTGTTGAACGCGGAGGTGCCGTCCGTTCGGCGCTTGGTCATCGGTGATTTGGATCACGTCGTGTACGACTACCTCATCACCGTTCTTTTGAACGCTTCCGTGCACGATCTACAAAGGTATGTAGATGCATCCGATAGCTCGTTGCTAGTTGAACTCCTAGATGATCTTGGTGAAACGAGTAGGAAAAATTTTGTTTTCTGCAACGTTCCCCAACAGTGGCATCATGAGCTAGGTCTATGTGTAGTTCTTCTTGCGCGAGTAGAACACAATTTGTTGTGGGCGTAGATTTGTCAAGTTTCTTGCCGTTACTAGTCTTTTCTTGCTTCAGCGGTATTGTGGGATGAAGCGGCCCGGACCAACCTTACACGTACGCTTACGTGAGACCGGTTCCACCGACTAACATGCACTAGTTGCATAAGGTGGCTGGCGGGTGTCTGTCTCTCCCACTTTAGTTGGAGCGGATTCGATGAACAGGGTCCTTATGAAGGGTAAATAGAAGTTGACAAATCACGTTGTGGCTTTAATGTAGGTAAGAAGACGTTCTTGCTAGAACCCTAAATCAGCCACGTAAAACTTGCAACAACAATTAGAGGACGTCTAACTTGTTTTTGCAGCAAGTGGTTTGTGATATGATATGGCCAAAGTTGTGATGAATGATGAATGATCTATATGTGATGTATGAGATGTTCATGCTATTGTAATAGGAATCACGACTTGCATGTCGATGAGTATGACAACCGGCAGGAGCCATAGGAGTTGTCTTTATTCTTTTGTATGACCTGCGTGTCATCGAGAAACGCCATGTAAAATTACTTTACTTTATTGCTAAATGCGTTAGCCATAGTAGTAGAAGTAATAGTTGGCGAGCAACTTCATGGAGACACGATGATGGAGATCATAGTGTCAAGCCGGTGACAAGATGATCATGGAGCCCCAAGATGAAGATCAAAGGAGCTATGTGATATTGGCCATATCATGTCACGTTTATTATTTGATTGCATGTGATGTTTTTCATGTTTTGCATCTTGTTTACTTAGAACGACGGTAGTAAATAAGATGATCCCTCATAACAATTTCAAGAAGTGTTCTCCCCTAACTGTGCACCGTTGCTACAGTTCGTCATTTCTAAGCACGCCGTGATGATCGGGTGTGATGGATCCTTACGTTCACATACAACGGGTGTTGATGAGCCTAGCATGTACAGACATGGCCTCGGAACACATGCAAAACACTTAGGGTTAACTTGACGAGCCTAGCATGTACAGACATGGCCTCGGAACACAGAAGACCGAAAGGTCGAGCATGAGTCATATAGAAGATACGATCAACATGAAGATGTTCACCGACGTTGGCTAGTCCGTCTCACGTGATGATCGGACACGGCCTAGTTGACTCGAATCATGTAATACTTAGATGACTAGAGGGATGTCTAATCTAAGTGGGAGTTCATTAATAATTTGATTAGATGAACTTAATTATCATGAACTTAGTCTAAAATCTTTGCAATATGTCTTGTAGATCAAATGGCCAACGTAGTCCTCAACTTCAACGCGTTCCTAGAGAAAACCAAGCTGAAAGACGATGGCAGCAACTATACGGACTGGGTCCGGAACCTGAGGATCATCCTCATAGCTGCCAAGAAAGATTATGTCCTACAAGCACCGCTAGGTGAAGCTCCCGTCCCACAGAACCAAGACGTTATGAATGCTTGGCAGACACGTGTTGACGACTACTCCCTTGTTCAGTGCGGCATGCTTTACAGCTTAGAGCCGGGGCTCCAAAAGCGTTTTGAGAGACATGGAGCATATGAGATGTTCGAAGAGCTGAAAATGGTTTTTCAAGCTCATGCCCGGATCGAGAGATATGAAGTCTCCGATAAGTTCTTCAGCTGTAAGATGGAGGAAAATAGTTCTGTCAGTGAGCACATACTCACTATGTCTGGGTTACATAACCGCTTGTCTTAGCTGGGAGTTAATCTCCCGGATGATGCGGTCATTGACAGAATCCTCCAGTCGCTTCCACCAAGCTACAAGAGCTTTGTGATGAACTTCAACATGCAGGGGATGCAAAAGACCATTCCTGAGTTGTTCTCTATGCTGAAATCAGCGGAGGTAGAAGTCAAGAAGGAACATCAAGTGTTGATGGTCAATAAAACCACTAAGTTCAAGAAAGGCAAGGGTAAAAAGAACTTCAAGAAGGACGGCAAGGAGGTTGCCACGCCCGGCAAGAAAGCTGCCGGGAAGAAGCCAAAGAATGGACCCAAGCCCGAGACTGAGTGCTTTTATTGCAAAGGGAAGGGTCACTGGAAGCGGAACTGCCCTAAATACTTAGCGGACAAGAAGGCCGGCAACACCAAAGGTATATTTGATATACATGTAATTGATGTGTACCTTACCAGTACTCGTAGTGACTCCTGGGTATTTGATACCGGTGCCGTTGCTCATATTTGTAACTCACAGCAGGAGCTGCGGAATAAACGGAGACTGGCGAAGGACGAGGTGACGATGCGCGTCGGGAATGGTTCCAAGGTCGATGTGATCG
>NC_053027.1:554530733-554558739 GCF_003073215.2 Triticum urartu | reverse complement strand
TGTGATGTCTGCAGAAGAGTGAAGGCAGAACACCAAAGGCCAGCTGGTCTCCTCCAACCTCTTGCCATTCCAGAATGGAAGTTTGACCACATTGAAATGGACTTCGTGACTGGGTTTCCAAAGTCCAAGCGTGGCAATGATGCTATATTCGTTGTCATCGACAAACTCACTAAAGTGGCTCACTTTCTGCCTATCAAAGAGTCATCACTGCAGCTCAATTGGCGGAACTCTATACCTCTCGAATTGTCTCTCTGCACGGTATTCCACAAGTGATCTCTTCAGACCGTGGCAGCATCTTTACCTCCAAGTTTTGGGATTCTTTTCAGAAGGCCATGGGCACCAACATCCGCTTCAGCACAGCTTTCCATCCTCAAACTAGCGGTCAAGTCGAGCGTGTCAACCAGATTCTTGAAGATATGCTCAGGGCTTGTGTGATCTCCTTCGGCATGAAGTGGGAGGATTGTCTTCCTTATGTGAATTCTCCTACAACAACAGTTTTCAAGCAAGTTCGGGCAAGGCCCCATTTGAAATTCTGTATGGCAGGAAGTGCCGTACCCCTCTCAACTGGTCTGAAACCGGTGAACGTCAGCTTTTGGGTAATGACTTAATCACAGAGGCAGAAAATGTGCAAAGTCATTCGTGATAACCTCAAAGCAGCCCAATCCCCCAGAAGAGCTACTATGATAGTAAGCACCGTGATTTGGCTTTCGAGATCGGAGATCATGTTTACCTCCGCGTCTCTCCTATGAAAGGTACTCGTCGCTTCGGTATCAAAGGGAAGCTTGCCCCTAGATACGTGGGACCTTTCAAGATTGTCAGCAAGAGAGGCGACCTCGCCTATCAACTCGAGCTTCCTTCAAACTTTGCAAATGTTCATGATGTGTTCCATGTCTCTCAGCTTCGAAAGTGCTTCAAGACTCCTGACCGCACCGTCAACTTCGAGGACATTGAGCTCCAAGAAGATCTCTCCTATCGTGAGCACCCAGTTGCTATTCTTGAAGAGACTGAACGCAAGACTCGCAACAAGTCAATCAAATTTCTCAAAGTCAAGTGGTCACACCATTCCGACCGTGAAGCTACCTGGGAACGCGAGGATCACCTCCGTTCTGAGTACCCGGCGTTCTTTCAGTCCTAGATCTCGGGACGAGATCCTTTCGTAGTGGTGGAGTGTTGTAACACCCCGGATGTAACTTTCCCAATATTGTACTCCAACTCTTGCCGTTTCCGGCGTTAAGTTATTTATTTTCTCGGGTTCGGGTCTTTTCTCTGTGTGTTGTGTTGTTGTCATGCATCTCATATCATGTCATCATGTGCATTGCATTTGCATACGTGTTCATCTCATGCATTCGAACATTTTCCCCGTTGTCCGTTTTGCATTCCGGCGCTTCGTTCTCCTCCGGTGGTCATTTCTACCTTTCTTTCGTGTGTGGGGATTAAACATTTCCGGATTGGACCGAGACTTGCCAAGCGGCCTTGGTTTACTACCGGTAGACCGCCTGTCAAGTTTCGTATCATTTGGACTTCGTTTGATACTCCAACGGTTAACCGAGGGACCGAAAAGGCCTCGTGTGTGTTGCAGCCAACACCCCTCCAATTTGGCCCAAAACCCACCTAAGCCTTCTCCATCATCTAGAGCGTTCGATCACGATCGCGTGGCCGAAAACCGCACCTCATTTGGACTCTCCTAGCTCCCCCTATGCCTATAAATGTCTCCCCCATTCAAAATCACGGGTAAAAGCCTAACCTTCCCATCCCCTCGCGCCGCCGGACGAAAACTGCCGGGCCAGACGTGTCCGACCCGAGCGCCGCCGCCACGTGTCGCCTCCTCATTCGCCGCCACCTGCGCCCACTTCGCCGGATCCGCCAGGCCTGCGGGGCCCATCGCCGGCCCGCCCCCGGGCCGTGCCTCGCGCCGCCGCCCGAGAGTCGCGCCGCTCGCGTCCGCCGTTCGCCGCGCCGGCCTCCGCCTCCAACGCCGCGCCGCCCGCGCCGGCGAGGTCCTCCACCACCGCCGCCCCGCTTCGACTCCGGCGGCCGAGCTCGCCACCGCCCGCCGCGGCCACCGCCGCACTCGCCCGCGCCGCCCGACGACGCCACCGGCCGCGTCGCCCACTCCGCCGTCCGGCCGCGCCCCGCACCACCCTGGCCTCGCCTCTCCTTCCTCTCCCGCCGACGAACCCACCTCGCTGGAGCGAACCGACATCGCCGGAGCCACATCGGGAGGCGTGCGATCCAGATCCGTGAACAGTAAACCCTAGGGTGATTTTTCCTCTAAGTCCCTAAATTGCAAATCCAAGTGCTCATGTTCATGGCCTCATAACTTTGCATCCGTAGCTCCGATTTTTGCATATAGCATATCAAAATGTTCATCTCAGAGAGTACATCATTTCATTCCATTGCATCATTTTCATTTGAGTTCATCTTGATGCCCGAAATGCTGTTAGAAGAGGGCTACTTGAGATAATTGTCAGATCTGCTACTCCATCTTAGCTTTGTCATTTTTGCCATGATTATTGTGTGCATGATATGCCCTGATGCTCTACATATGTTTTGTTAAGGGTTTTGTCATCTTTCCAGAGGTGCAACCCATGTATTTTTGTGATGTGTGTGACTAGTGCAAGCTTGCAAAGTGGTGCACTTGTAATTCTGTTTTCAGGGACTTAGCAATTCCACTAAGTCCTTGATCTGTTTATCTCATGATGCCATATGTTCATGTTGTTTCCTAGTGATCCGTGCCTCTTTTGAGATGATCAGTAAGGATGTTTTGTTAATATTGTAGTGCTCTATCCATCCATGTCTTTGTTTGCAATTATGGAGCACCCTAGCTTGAGTCAATCGAGCTCTACTTTTGCTACTTTGTGAATCTGGGCAGATTGTCAACTTGTTTGCAATTTTGCCGATGATGTTGTAGTTGATCCGTGCATGCTATGCTATTGTTCTTGCCATGTCTAGCCATTTTGTGTATTATTGATGGGTGTATGCTTAGCTTATCATGACTTGCACCGTAGTGAGTGCATCGAGCTCGTAAACATGCCTACTTGATATGTTTCAGCATGTGCCAGTTTTCACTAAGTCTGAAAACTGATTATGTTTTTGCTATGTTCACATGCTTGCAATTGTATTTTCTGATCCCTTTTGGCTCAAGGTCACTAAGGGACTTTTGTTAAGCTCTTTGAGTAGCTCCATGCCATGTCTTTACTTTGCCATGTTCAGGTCCTGTAGTATTTTGTTGCTCCGAAGAGGGCTACTTGATCTGAAATTCCAGACAAGTGTTAATTTCACTAAGTCTGAGATCTGTTTTTCATATGCATTTTTGCCATGCTTGTTTGAACCTGTTAATGGATGAATTGGCCGTAGCTCAGTGCTAGACTTTTGTTAAGCATCTTGAATGCATCCCTGCCATGTATTTTGTATTCATGTTTGGGTGTGTAGCATGTTCATCTCATTGCATTTAGATGGCTACTTGCTGTAAATCGCAGACCGGTGTCATATTTGAATCGCTTGCCATTTCCAAACCGTAACTCCGATTCCGATGATCTTTATATCGTTTTCAAGCGATTTCATCTCATCTTTCCAGACACTTGGATTTCCAAGTTGAGGCCAGGTTCATGCATTCCTGTCAATCTTGCATATGCATCCCGCATCGCATCCCGCATAGCATACCATCTTTGCATCATATTGTTTGAGCCTTGCACGTGGTTGATTGTGTCCTTGTTGCTTGCTTGTCTTGTTTGGGTAGAGCCGGGAGACGAGTTCGCTAACGAGGAGCCCGTTGAGTTTGCTTTCGAGGATCCAGTCAACTCTGACAACTGTGCAGGCAAGATGATCATACCCTCGAAATCACTACTATCTTATGCTTTTGCTCGCTCTTTTGCTATGCCAATGCTACGATGCCTACCACTTGCTTTCAAGCCTCCCAAATTGCCATGTCAAACCTCTAACCCACCATGTCCTAGCAAACCGTTGATTGGCTATGTTACCGCTTTGCTCAGCCCCTCTTATAGCGTTGCTAGTTGCAGGTGAAGATTGGAGCCGTTCCTTGTTGGAACATTTATTTACTTGTTGGGATATCATTATATTGCCATGTTATCTTAATGCATCTATATACTTGGTAAAGGGTGGAAGGCTCGGCCTCTCGCCTAGTGTTTTGTTCCACTCTTGCCGCCCTAGTTTCCGTCATATCGGTGTTATGTTCCCGGATTTTGCGTTCCTTACGCGGTTGGGTTATAATGGGAACCCCTTGATAGTTCGCCTTGATTAAAGCTTTTCCAGCAATGCCCAACCTTGGTTTTACCATTTGCCACCTAGCCTCTTTTTCCCTTGGGTTTCCGGAGCCCGAGGGTCATCTTATTTTACCCCCCCTGGGCCAGTGCTCCTCTGAGTGTTGGTCCAAACTAGAGTCCTGTGCAGCGCCCCCTCGGGAAACTCGAGGTTTGGTTTTAGTTGTATCGGAGCTCATCTGAGTGTGCCCTGAGAACGAGATATGTGCAGCTCCTATCGGGATTTGTCGGCACATTCGGGCGTGTTGCTGGTCTTGTTTTAACCTGTCGAAGTGTCTTGAAGAACCGAGGTACCGAGTCTGATCGGAATCTGCGAGGAGGTCTATTCCTTCGTTGACCGTGAGAGCTTGTCATGGGCTAAGTTGGGACTCCCCTGCAGGGATTTGAACTTTCGAAAGCCGTGCCCGCGGTTATGGGCAGATGGGAATTTGTTAATGTCCGGTTGTAGATAACTTGAACCTTAACTTAATAAAATGAATCAACTGAGTGTGTTTCCGTGATGGCCTCTTCTCGGCGGAGTCCGGGAAGTGGACACGGTGTTGGAGTAATGTTTGCGCAGGTTGCTCTCTAGTTTCTCGCTCGCGCTTTGCCTCCTCTTCTCGCTCTCTTTTGCGATATAAGTTAGCCACCATACTTGCTAGTCGCTTGCTGCAGCTCCACATATTTTACCTTGCCATACCTATAAGCTTAAATAGTCTTGATCGCGAGGGTGCGAGATTGCTGAGTCCCTGTGGCTCACAGATTACTATTACACCAGATGCAGGGCCTGATGATTCCTCTCCAGGAGACGCTTGAGCTCAAGTGGGAGTACGACGAGGACTCTCAACGTTACTATGTTTCCTTTCCTGATGATCAGTAGTGGTGCCCAGTTGGGGGTGATGGGACCGTGTCGCATGTTGGGTTCTCTTTATTTTGGCGCCGTAGTCGGGCCATGAGTGTTTTGGATGATGTAATGTTATTTATGTACTTGATTGACGTGGCGAGTGTAAGCCAACTATGTTATCTCCCTTTTTATTATATTACATGGGATGTTGTGAAGATTGCCTAACTTGCGACATATGCCTTCAATGCGATTATGTCTCTAAGTCGTGCCTCGACACGTGGGAGCTATAGTGCGCATCGATTTATACATTAAGCTTGACACGTGGATCCTCTGACGTCCAGCTTGTGGTTGTCGGTGAACTCCGTGATCATAATGTGATTGGAATCAAGTCCACGCTCCACCACTCCTGACACTTGAAAACTTCTTGCTCCAATGCCTCGAGCCTGGCCTCCGTGCTTCCGGTCTTCCTTGGTCCCTCAGCATCGCGGATGTGCAACAACCCCTCACGCATCTCAATGGTTTGAGGGTGTTGCAGCACTTCTGCGAGGTAGGGGTTGATGACCTTCTCGAAGAACTGGTCCTTGGGGGCACTTGAAGACGACATGACGACCTGGATCTGTCAGAAAAACAGCTCGAAACAAAGACAGGAGATTTTTGCGTGATACGGGAGTCAAAACCTCCGGGAGATTATATAATGAATTTTTACGACCAAAATACGTGTCGTGTACGAAAACAGAGTCCGGAGAGCACACGAGGTGCCCACGAGGTAGGGGGCGCGCCTAGTAGGGTAGGGCGCGCCCTCCACCCTCGTGGAGCCCTCGTGTCCTTCCCGGACTGCTACTTATTTTTCTATTTATTCCAAAACGAGAAATATTGCCTTAAAAATTGTTTTGGAGTCGGTTTACTTACCGTACCACATACCTATTCCTTTTCGGAGTCTGAAACGTCTGGAAAGTGTCCCTTATGTATTCCTCCGGGGTTACGGTTTCAATATTGGTTTCAACATTTATGGGATTACCTGAGATATAATGTTTGATTCTTTGACCGTTCACCACCTCGGATTTGTGCCTTCGAAGTTGTTGATTTTTATGGCACCGGAACGATAGACCTCCTCGATACGTAAGGACCTTCCCATTTAGAGAGAGTTTTCCTGCAAAAAATCTTAAACGAGAGTTGTATAAATACATAATCACCTACATTAAACTCACGTTTTTGTATCCTTTTGTCATGCCATCTTTTAACTTTTTCTTTAAAACTTGCATTTTCATAAGCTGGGTTCTCCATTCATCAAGTGAGCTAATATCAAATCTTCTCACCGGCAAGTTTGAAAATCATAATGAGCTCTTTAATAGCCCAATATGCCTTATGTTCTAGTTCGAGAGGTAAGTGACATGCTTTTCCATAAACCATTTTATACGGAGACATACCCATAGGATTTTAAAGCAGTTCTATAAGCCCATAATGCATCATCAAGTTTCTTAGACCAATTCTTTCTAGATCTATTAACAGTCTTTTTGCAAAATTAATTTAATCTCTCTATTACTCAATTCTACTTGACCACTAGACTGAGGATGAAGGAGATGCAATTCTATGATTAACATCATATTAGAAAGCATTTTACGGAAAGCACCATGAATAAAATGTGAACCACCATCAGTCATTAAATATCTAGGGACTCCAAAATCTTGGAAAAATAACTTCTTTAAGCATTTTAATAGAAGTGTTATGATCAGCACTACTAGTTGGAATAGCTTCTACCCACTTAGTAATGTAATCAACCGCAACTAAAATATGTGTATATCCATTAGAGGAAGGAAAGGTCCCATATAGTCAAATCCCCAAACATCAAATGGTTCAATAATGAGTGAATAGTTCATAGGCATTTCTTGACGTCTACTAATATTACCAATTCTTTGACATTCATCACAAGATAAGACAAACTTACGGGCATCCTTGAAGAGAGTAGGCCAATAAAAACCAGATTGCAATACCTTATGTGCAGTTCTATCTCCAGCATGGTGTCCTCCATAAGCCTCGGAGTGACACTTGCGTAGGATCTGTTCCTGTTCATGCTCAGGTACACAACGTCTAATAACACCATCTACTCCTTCTTTATAAAGATGTGGATCATCCCAAAAGTAATGTCAAATCATAGAAGAAACTTTTTCTTTTGCTGGTATGTGAAACTAGGTGGTATAAACTTAGCAACAATGTAATTAGCATAATCAGCATACCATGGAGCTATGAGATTTATGACATTTAATTGTTCATCAGGAAAGCTATCATCAATAGGTAGTGGGTCATCAAGAACATTCTCTAACCTAGATAAGTTGTCTGCAACGGGGTTCTCAGCTCCTCTTCTATCAACAATATGTAAATCAAATTCTTGTAGCAAGAGAACCCATCTAATAAGTCTAGGTTTAGCATCTTTCTTTCCATAAGATATTTAATAGCAGCATGATCAGTGTGAATAGTTACTTTAGAATCAACAATATAAGGTCTAACTTATCACAAGCAAATACAACTGCTAAGAATTCTTTCAGTAGTAGCATAATTTCTCTGAGCATTGTCTAGAGTTTTACTAGCATATTGAATAACATTTAATTTCTTATCAACTCTTTGCCCTAGAAACAACCTACAGCATAATCACTAGCATCACACATAATTTCAAAGGGTAAATTCCAATCAGGTGGCTGAACAATAGGTGCAGAATCAATGCTTTCTTAAGTATTTCAAATGCTTCTACACAATCATCATCAAAGACAAATGGTATATCTTTTTGTAATAAATTAGTCAGAGGCCGAGAAATTTTTGAGAAGTCCTTAATGAACCTCCTATAAAATCTGCATGACCAAGGAAACTTCTTATACCTTTGATGTCCTTGGGACATGACATCTTTTCAATAGCATCAACCTTGGCTTTATCAACTTCAATACCTCTTTCAGAAACTTTATGCCCCAAGACAATACCTTCATTAACCATAAAGTGGCACTTTTCCCAATTCAAGACAAGATTAGTTTCTTCACATCTCTGCAAAACTCGATCAAGGTTGCTCAAGCAATCATCAAAAGAAGATCCATAGACGGAGAAAATCGTCCATGAAAACCTCACAAATCTTTTCACAAAAGTCAGAGAATATAGCCATCATGCATCTTTGAAAGGTAGCAGGTGCATTACATAAACCAAAAGGCATACGTCTATAAGCAAAAGTACCAAAAGGGCAGTAAAAGTAGTCTTTGATTGATCTGGCTGACACAGGTATTTGAGAGAAACCAGAATAACCATCTAGAAAGCAAAAATGTGTATGTTTGGATAATCTTTCTAGCATTTGATCGATAAAAGGTAAGGGGTAATGATCCTTTTTAGTAGCCTTATTTAATTTGCGGAAATCAATTACCATCCTATAACCTGTAATAATTCTTTGAGGAATCAATTCATCTTTATCATTAGGAACGACAGTAATACCTCCCTTCTTAGGGACACAATGGACAGGACTTACCCACTGACTATCAGCAACGGATAAATTATACCTGCCTCAAGGAGCTTTAGTATTTCCTTTCTTACCACTTCTTTCATTTTAGGATTCAGCCGTCGTTGATGATCACGAACTGGTTTAGCATCTTCTTCCAAATTTATTTTATGTTGACATAGAGTGGGACTAATGCCCTTAAGATCATCAAGAGTATACCCAATAGCAGCACAGTGCTTCTTCAGAGTTTTCAATAATCTCTCTTCCTCATGCTCTGAAAGGTTAGCACTAATAATAACAGGATATATCTTTTTCTCATCAAGATAAGCATATTTAAGAGTATCAGGCAACGGTTTAAGCTCAAACACGGGATCACCCTTGGGTGGAGGAGGATCCCCTAGGATTTCAACAGGTAAATTGTGTTTCAGAATAGGTTCCTATTTAAAGAATACTTCATCTATTTCCCTTCTTTCATTCATAAACATATCATTTTCATGGTCTAGCAAATATTGTTCTAAAGGATCACTAGGAGGTACGGCAATAGAAGCAAGACCAATAATTTCATCCTTACTAGGTAATTCTTCTTCACGGTGTTGTCTACTAAATTTAGAGAAATTAAATTCATGACATATCATCTAACCAATAGTAACAACATCCTTTTTGCAATCTATCTTAGCATTAACAGTGTTTAAGAAGGGTCTACCAAATATAATGGGACAAAAGCTATCTTGTGGGGAACCAAGAACAAGAAAATCAGCAGGATATTTAGTTTTCCCACACAAGACTTCAACATCTCTAACAATTCCCATTGGTGAAATAGTATCTCTATTGCAAGTTTAATTACATCAATATCTTCTTCTCAGCAGGTGCAATATCATGCATAATTTCTTTGTATAAGTCAATAGGTATTGCACTAGCACTAGCACCCATATCACATAAGCCATGATAACAATGTCCTATTTTAACAGAAATAACAGGCATGCCTACCACAGGTCTAGGTTTATCTTTCACGGGTTAGCAATTCTAGCAGTTTCATCACAGAAATAAATAACATGCCCATCTATATTATCAGACAAGAGATCTTTAACAATAGCAATATTAGGTTCAACTTTAACTTGCTCAGGAGGTGTATATGTTTTAATATTGCTTTTACGAACCACTTGAAGCTTTAGCATGATCCTTTATCCTAACAGGGAAAGGTGGTTTCTCAACATAAGAAGTAGGAACAATAGGATCATTATAAGTGACAATTTTCTTCAACTTTAATAGGTGCAGCTACTTTTACTTCTATGGGAGGATGATATTTAAACCACTTCTCCTTGGGGAGATAGCTGAATATTAAAGTTGAAGAAAATATGTCACTTATAATGATCCTATTGTTCCTACTTCTTATGTTGAGAAACCACCTTTCCCTGTTAGATAAAGGATCATGCTAAAGCTTCAACTATGGTTCGTAAAAGCAATATTAAAACATATACACCTCCCGAGCAAGTTAAAGTTGAACCTAATATTGCTATTGTTAAAGATCTCTTGTCTGATAATATTGACATGTTATTTATTTCTGTGATGAAACTGCTAGAATTGCTAAACCCTGTGCTAAAGATAAACCTAGACCTGTGGTAGGCATGCCTGTTATTTCTGTTAAAATAGGAGATCATTGTTATCATGGCTTATGTGATATGGGTGCTAGTGCTAGCCAATACCTCATTCCTTATACAAAGAAATTATGCATGATATTGCACCTGCTAAATAGAAGATATTGATGTCACAATTAAACTTGCCAATAGAGATACTATTTCACCAATGGGAATTGTTAGAGATGTTGAAGTCTTGTGTGGGAAAACTAAATATCCTGCTGATTTTCTTGTTCTTGGTTCCCCACAAGATAGCTTTTGTCCCATTATATTTGGTAGACCCTTCTTAAACACTGTTAATGCTACATAGATTGCAAAAGGGATGTTGTTACTATCGGTTTAGATGATATACTCATGAATTTAATTTCTCTAAATTTAGTAGACAACACCTGAAGAAGAATTACCTAGTAAGGATGAAATTATTGGTCTTGCTTCTATTGCCGTACCTCCTAGTGATCCTTTAGAACAATATTTGCTAGACCATGAATGATATGTTTATGAATGAAAGAAGGAATAGATGAAGTATTCTTTAAACAGAACCTATTCTGAAAACAATTACCTGTTGAAATCTTAGGGGATCCTCCTCCACCCAAGGGTGATCCCTGTTTGAGCTTAAACTGCCTGATACTCTTAAATATGCTTATCTTGATGAGAAAAAGATATATCCATGTTATTATTAGTGCTAACCTTTCAGAGCATGAGGAGAGAGATATTGAAAACTCTGAAGAAGCACCGTGCTGCTATTGGATACTCTTGATGATCTTAAGGGCATTAGTCCCACTCTATGCCAACATAAAATAAATTTGGAAGAAGATGCTAAACCAGTTTGATCATCAACGACGGCTGAATCCTAAAATGAAAGAAGTGGTAAGAAAAAATACTAAAGCTCCTTGAGGCAGGTATAATCTATCCCGTTGCTGATAGTCAGTGGGTAAGTCCTGTCCATTGTGTCCCTAAGAAGGGAGGTATTACTGTCGTTGTCTAATGATAAAGATGAATTGATTCCTCAAAGAATTATTACAGGTTATAGGATGGTAATTGATTTCCGCAAATTAAATAAGGCAACTAAAAAGGATCATTACCCCTTACCTTTTATCGATCAAATGCTAGAAAGATTATCCAAACATACACATTTTTGCTTTCTAGATGGTTATTCTGGTTTCTCTCAAATACCTGTGTCAGCCAAAGATCAATCAAAGACTACTTTTACATGCCCTTTTGGTACTTTTGCTTATAGACGTATGCCTTTTGGTTTATGTAATGCACCTGCTACCTTTCAAAGATGCATGATGGCTATATTCTCTGACTTTTGTGAAAAGATTTGTGAGGTTTTCATGGACGATCTCGTCTATGGATCTCTTTTGATGATTGCTTGAGCAACTTGATCGAGTTTTGCAGAGATGTGAAGAAACTAATCTTGTCTTGAATTGGGAAAAGTGCCACTTTATGGTTAATGAAGGTATTGTCTTGGGGCAAGTTTCTGAAAGAGGTATTGAAGTTGATAAAGCCAAGGTTGATGCTATTGAAAAGATGCCATGTCCCAAGGACATCAAAGGTATAAGAAGTTTCCTTGGTCATGCCGATTTTATAGGAGGTTCATTAAGGACTTCTCAAAAATTTCTCGGCCTCTGACTAATTTATTGCAAAAAGATATACCATTTGTCTTTGATGATGATTGTGTAGAAGCATTTGAAATACTTAAGAAAGCATTAGTCTCTGCACCTATGTTCAGCCACCTGATTGGAATTTACCCTTTGAAATTATGTGTGATGCTAGTGATTATGCTGTAGGTGTTGTTCTAGGGCAAAGAGTTGATAAGAAATTAAATGTTATTCAATATGCTAGTAAAACCCTAGACAATGCTCAAAGAAATTATGCTACTACTGAAAAAGAATTCTTAGCAGTTGTATTTGCTTGTGATAAGTTCAGACCTTATATTGTTGATTCTAAAGTAACTATTCACATTGATCATGCTGCTATTAAATATCTTATGGAAAAGAAAGATGCTAAACCTAGACTTATTAGATGGGTTCTCTTGCTACAAGAATTTGACTTACATATTGTTGATAGAAAGGGAGCTGAGAACCCCGTTGCAGACAACTTGTCTAGGTTAGAAAATGTGCTTGATGACCCACTTCCTATTGATGATAGCTTTCCTGATGAGCAATTAAATGTCATAAATGCTTCTCATACTGCTCCATGGTATGCTGATTATGCTAATTACATTGTTGCTAAGTTTATACCACCTAGTTTCACATACCAGCAAAAGAAAAAGTTCTTCTATGATTTGAGGCATTACTTTTGGGATGACCCACATCTTTATAAAGAAGGAGTAGATGGTGTTATTAGACGTTGTGTACCTGAGCATGAACAGGAACAGATCCTACGCAAGTGTCACTCCGAAGCTTATGGAGGACACCATGCTGGAGATAGAACTGCACATAAGGTATTGCAATCTGGTTTTTATTGGCCTACTCTCTTCAAGGATGCCCGTAAGTTTGTCATCTTGTGATGAATGTCAAAAATTGGTAATATTAGTAGACGTCAAGAAATGCCTATGAATTATTCACTTGTTATTGAACCATTTGATGTTTGGGGCTTTGATATATGGGACCTTTTCCTGCCTCTAATGGATATACACATATTTTAGTTGCTGTTGATTACGTTACTAAGTGGGTAGAAGCTATTCCAACTAGTAGTGCTGATCATAACACTTCTATTAAAATGCTTAAAGAAGTTATTTTTCCAGATTTGGAGTCCCTAGATATTTAATGACTGATGGTGGTTCACATTTTATTCATGGTGCTTTCCGTATAAATGCTTGCTAAATATGATGTTAATCATAGAATTGCATCTCCTTATCACCCACAGTCTAGTGGTCAAGTAGAATTGAGTAATAGAGAGCTCAAATTATTTGCAAAAGACTGTTAATAGATCTAGAAAAAATTGGTCCAAGAAACTTGATGATGCATTATGGGCCTATAGAACTGCATATAAAAATCCTATGGGTATGTCTCCATATAAATGGTTTATGGAAAAGCATGTCACTTACCTCCCGAACTAGAACACAAGGCATATTGGGCTATTAAAGAGCTCAAATATGATTTTAAACTTGCCGGTGAGAAGAGGTTATTTGATATTAGCTCACTCGATGAATGGAGAACCCAAGCCTATGAAAATGCCAAGTTGTTTAAAGAAAAAGTTAAAAGATGGCATGACAAAAGGATACAAAAGCGTGAGTTTAATGTAGGTGATTATGTATTGCTATACAACTCTCGTTTAAGATTTTTTGCAGGCAAACTTCTCTCTAAATGGGAAGGTCCTTACGTTATCGAGGAGGTCTATCGTTCCGGTGCCATAAAAATCAACAACTTCGAAGGCACAAATCCGAAGGTGGTAAATGGTCAAAGAATCAAACATTATATCTCAGGTAATCCCATAAATGTTGAAACCAATGTTATTGAAACCGTAAACCCCGGAGGAATACATAAGGGACACTTTCCGGAACGTTTCAGACTCCGAAAAGGAATAGTATGTGGTACGGTAAGTAAACCGACTCCAAAACAGTTTTGAAGGCAATATTTCTACGTTTTGGAATAAATAGAAAAATAAGTAGCAGTCCGGGAAGGACACGAGGGCTCCACGAGGGTGGAGTGCGCGCCCTACCCTACTAGGCGCGCCCCCTACCTCGTGGGCACCTCGTGTGCTCTCCGGACTCTGTTTTCGTACACGACACGTATTTTGGACAGTAAAAATTAATTATATAATCTCCCGGAGATTTTGACTCCCGTATCACGCAAAAATCTCCTGTTTTTGTTTCGAGCTGTTTTTCTGACAGATCCAGGTCCTCATGTCGTCTTCAAGCGCCCCAAGGACCAGTTCTTCAAGAAGGTCATCAACCCCTACCTCGTAGAAGTGCTGCAACACCCTCAAACCATTGAGATGCGTGAGGGGTTGTTGCACATCCGCGATGCTGAGGTTCCAAGGAAGACCGGAAGCATGGAGGCAAGGCTCGAGGCATTGGAGCAAGAAGTTTTCAAGTGTTAGGAGTGTCAGGACCCCGATTCCAAGTCACATCGATCTAGCCGGTAACACCTCATATCACATTGCGGCCTCACGCACGGTATCCCCACGGGTGTCGCCTTACCATGTATAAACACCCTCGATGCGACTATATCTCCACGTGTCGAGGCACGACTTAGAGGCATAATCGCATTGAAGGCATATGTCGCAAGTTAGGCAATCTTCACAACATCCCATGTAATATAATAATAAAAGGGGAGAACATAGTTGGCTTACACTCGCCACGTCAATCAAGTACATAAATAACATACATCAACCAAACACTCATGGCCCGACTACGGCGCCAAAATAAAAGAGAACCCAACATGCGACACGGTCCCGATCACCCCCAACTGGGCACCACTACTGATCATCAGGAAAGAAACATAGTAACGTTGAGAGTCCTCGTCGAACTCCCACTTGAGCTCAGCACCTCTCCTGGAGCGGAATCATCAGGCCCTGCATCTGGTGTAATAGTAATCTGTGAGCCACAGGGACTCAGCAATCTCGCACCCTCGCGATCAAGACTATTTAAGCTTATAGGTATGGCAAGGTAAAATATGTGGAGCTGCAGCAAGCGACTAGCAAGTATGGTGGCTAACTTATTCGCAAAAGGAGAGCGAGAAGAGGAGGCAAAGCGCGAGCGAGAAACTAGAGAGCAACCTGCGCAAACATTACTCCAACACCGTGTCCACTTCCCGGACTCCGCCGAGAAGAGGCCATCACGGTAACCACTCAGTTGATTCATTTTAATTAATTAAGGTTCAAGTTATCTACAACCGGACATTAACAAATTCCCATCTGCCCATAACCGCGGGCACGGCTTTCGAAAGTTCAAATCCCTGCAGGGGAGTCCCAACTTAGCCCATGACAAGCTCTCACGGTCAACGAAGGAATAGACCTCCTCCCAAGACGTTCCGATCAGACTCGGTATCTCGGTTTCAAGACACTTCGACAGGTTAAAACACGACCAGCAACACCGCCCGAATGTGCCGACAATCCCGATAGGAGCTGCACATATCTCGTTCTCAGGGCACACTCAGATGAGCCTCAACAACTAAAACCAAACCTCGAGTTTCCCCGAGGGCGCTGCACAGGACTCTAGTTTGGACCAACACTCAGAGGAGCACTGGCCCGGGGGGGTAAATAAGATGACCCTCGGGCTCCGGAAACCAGGAAAGAGGCTAGGTGGCAAATGGTAAAACCAAGGTTGGGCATTGCTGGAAAAGCTTTAATCAAGGCGAACTATCAAGGGGTTCCCATTATAACCCAACCGCGTAAGGAACGCAAAATCCGGGAACATAACACCGATATGACGGAAACTAGGGCGGCAAGAGTGGAACAAAACACTAGGCGAGAGGCCGAGCCTTCCACCTTTACCAAGTATATAGATGCATTAAGATAACATGCAATATAATGATATCCCAACAAGTAAATAATGTTCCAACAAGGAACGGCCTCCAATCTTCACCTGCAACTAGCAACGCTATAAGAGGGGCTGAGCAAAGCGGTAACATAGCCAATCAACGGTTTGCTAGGACATGGTGGGTTAGAGGTTTGACATGGCAATTTGGGAGGCTTGAAGCAAGTGGTAGGCATCGTAGCATTGGCATAGCAAAAGAGCGAGCAAACTAGCATAGCAAAGATAGTAGTGATTTCGAGGGTATATCATCTTGCCTGCACAGTTGTCAGAGTTGACTGGATCCTCAAAAGCAAACTCAACGGGCTCCTCGTTAGCGAACTCGTCTCCCGGCTCTACCCAAACAAGACAAACAAGCAACAAAGACACAATCAACCACGTGCAAGGGTCAAACAAAATGATGCAAAGATGGTATGCTATGCGGGATGCGATGCGGGATGCAAAATGCAAGATATGACAGGAAATGCAAGATCCTGGCCTCAACATGGAAATCCAAGTGTCCCACTGGAAAGATGAGATGAAATCGCTTGAGAACAATACAAAGAACGCCGGAATCGGAGTTACGGTTTGGAAATGGCAAGCGATTCAAATATGACACCGGTCTGCGATTTACAGCAAGTAGCCAATCTAAATGCAATGAGATGAACATGCTACAGCACCCAAACATGACAAAATACATGGCAGCATTCAAGATGCTTAACAAAAGTCTAGCACTGAGCTACGGCCAATTCATCCATTAACAGGTTCAAACAAGCATGGCAAAAATGCATATGAAACAGATCTCAGACTTAGTGAAATTAACACTTGTCTGGAATTTCAGATCAGGTAGCACTCTTCGAGCAACAAAACTACATAGCTACAGGATCCTGAACATGGCAAAGTAAAGCATGGCATGGAGCACTCAAAGAGCTTAACAAAAGTCCCTTAGTGACCTTGAGCCAAAAGGGATCAGAAAAAATACAATTGCAAGCATGTGAACATAGCAAAAACATAATCAGTTTCTCAGACTTAGTGAAAACTGGCACATGCTGAAATATAACTCAAGTAGGCATGTTTACGAGCTCGATGCACTCACTACGGTGCAAGTCATGGCAAGTAAAGCATACACCCATCAAGAACACACAAAATGCAAGCTAGACATGGCAATAACAATAGCATAGCATGCACGGATCAACTACAACATCATCGGCAAAATTGCAAACAAGTTGACAATCTGCCCAGATTCACAAAGTAGCAAAAGTAGAGCTCGATTGACTCAAGCTAGGGTGCTCCATAATTGCAAACAAAGACATGGATGGATAGAGCACTACAATTTAACAAAACATCCTTACTGATCATCCTCAAAAGAGGCACGGATCACTAGGAAACAACATGAACATATGGCATCATGAGATAAACAGATCAAGGACTTAGTGGAATTACTAAGTCCCTGAAATAATTACAAGTGCACCACTTTGCAAGCTTGCTCTAGTCACCACACACATCACAAAAATACATGGGTTGCACCTCTGGAAAGATGACAAAACCCTTAACAAAACATATGTAGAACTCACGGGCATATCATGCACACAATAATCATGGCAAAAATGACAAAAACCTAAACGGAGTAGCAGATCTGACAATTATCTCAAGTAGCCCTCTTCTAACAGCATTTCGGGCATCAAGATGAACTCAAATGAAAATGATGCAATGGAATGAAATGATGTACTCTCTGATATGAACATTTTGATATGCTATATGCATGAAATCGGAGCTACGGATGCAAAGTTAAGCCTAACATGAGCACTTGGATCTGAATTTGGACTTAGAAAAATCCATCTAGGTTACTGTTCACGATCCAGATCTGGATCGCACGCCTCCCGAGGTGGCTCCGGCGATCGGTTCGCTCCGGCGAGGTGAGTTCGTCGGCGGGAGAGGAAGGAGAGAGGCCGGGGTGGTGCGGGGCGCGGCCGGACGGCGGAGTGGGCGGCGCGGCCGGTGGCGTCGTCGGGCGGCGCGGGCGAGTGCGGCGGTGGCCGCGGCGGGCGGTGGCGAGCTCGGCCGCCGGAGTCGGAGCGGGGCGGCGGCGGTGGAAGACCTCGCCGGCGCGGGCGGCGCGGCGTGGAGGCGAGGGAGAGGCGCGGCGCGGCGCTGTAGCAGCGGCGGCGGGCTCCTCGGCGCGGCACCAGCACGCCGGCGGCGATGGGCCCCGCAGCCCTGGCGGAGTCCGCGAAGTGGGCGCATTGTGCGGCGCATAGAGAGCGACACGTTGGCTGCGCCTCACGACACGTTCTGGCTGGGCAGTTTTCGTTCGCGGCGAGGGGATGGAAGGGGTTTCTTATTTATAGGCATAGAGGGAGCTAGGAGAGTCCAAATGAGGTGCGGTTTTCGGCCGCGATCGTGATCGAACGCTCTAGATGATGAGAGAGGTAGGTGGGTTTTGGGCCAAAATGAGGGGTGTTGGGCTGCAACACACACGAGGCCTTTTCGGTCCCTCGGTTAACCGTTGGAGTATCAAACGAAGTCCAAATGGTACGAAACTTGACAGGCGGTCTACGGTAGTAAACCAAGGCCGCTTGGCAAGTCTCGGTCCAATCCGGAAATGTTTAATCCCCACACATGAAAGAAAGGTAGAAATGACCACCGGAGGAGAACGAAGCGCCGGAATGCAAAACGGACAACGGGGAAAATCGAATGCATGAGACGAACACGTATGCAAATGTATGCACATGATGACATGATATGAGATGCATGACAACGATAACAACACACGGAGACAAAGACCCGAACCCGAGAAAATAAATATAACTTAACGCCGGAAACGGCAAGAGTTGGAGTACAAATTGGGAAGTTACATCCGGGGTGTTACAACACTCCACCACTACGAAAGGATCTCGTCCCGAGATCTAGGACTGAAAGAACGCCGGGTACTCAGAACGGAGGTGATCCTCGCGTTCCCAGGTAGCTTCACGGTCGGAATGGTGTGACCACTTGACTTTGAGGAATTTGATTGACTTGTTGAGTCTTGCGTTCAGTCTCTTCAAGAATAGCAACTGGGTGCTCACGATAGAGAGAGATCTTCTTGGAGCTCAATGTCCTCGAAGTTGACGGTGCGGTCAGGAGTCTTGAAGCACTTTCGGAGCTGAGAGACATGGAACACATCATGAACATTTGCAAAGTTTGAAGGAAGCTCGAGTTGATAGGCGAGATCGCCTCTCTTGCTGACAATCTTGAAAGGTCCCACGTATCTAGGGGCAAGCTTCCCTTTGATACCGAAGCGACGAGTACCTTTCATAGGAGAGACGCGGAGGTAAACATGATCTCCGATCTCGAAAGCCAAATCATGTGCTTACTATCATAGTAGCTCTTCTGGCGGGATTGGGCTGCTTTGAGGTCTAATGACTTTGCACATTTCCTCTGCCTCTGTGATTAAGTCATTACCCAAAAGCTGACGTTCACCGGTTTCAGACCAGTTGAGAGGGGTACGGCACTTCCTGCCATACAGAATTTCAAATGGGGCCTTGCCCGAACTTGCTTGAAAACTGTTGTTGTAGGAGAATTCAGCATAAGGAAGACAATCCTCCCACTTCATGCCGAAGGAGATCACACAAGCCCTGAGCATATCTTCAAGAATCTGGTTGACACGCTCGACTTGACCGCTAGTTTGAGGATGGAAAGCTGTGCTGAAGCGGATGTTGGTGCCCATGGCCTTCTGAAAAGAATCCCAAAACTTGGAGGTAAAGATGCTGCCACGGTCTGAAGAGATCACTTGTGGAATACCGTGCAGAGAGACAATACGAGAGGTATAGAGTTCCGCCAATTGAGCTGCAGTGATTGACTCTTTGATAGGCAGAAAGTGAGCCACTTTGGTGAGTTTGTCGATGACAACGAATATAGCATCATTGCCACGCTTGGACTTTGGAAACCAGTCATGAAGTCCATTTCAATGTGGTCAAACTTCCATTCTGGAATGGCAAGAGGTTGGAGGAGACCAGCTGGCCTTTGGTGTTCTGCCTTCACTCTTCTGCAGACATCACATTCATTCACGAATTGAGCATCTCGCGCTTCATTCGAGTCCACCAATAAGCTTGCTTGAGGTCCTGATACATCTTCGTACTCCCAGGGTGGATGGAGAGGAGAGAATTGTGAGCCTCGTTCATGATCACTTTACGGAGGTCACCTTTGGGCACAACAATACGATCCTCGAAGAAGAGAGTGTCCTTGTCATCAAGGCGGTAGCACTTGTACTTGGGTTGACTCTTGGCAATCCCAATCTTCACCTTTTTCACCATAGCATCAAGAAGCTGGGCTTGGCGAATCTGTCTTCCAAGGTAGGAGAGACTTGAAGGTTGGCGAGGAAACCTTGAGGAACAACTTGCAGATTAAGTTTGCGGAAAGCTTCACAAAGCTCGGGTTGATAAGGCTTGAGAATCAGACTGTTGCAATAAGCCTTCCTGCTCAATGCGTCAGCAATCACATTGGCCTTGCCTGGAGTATACTCGATACTCGGATTATACTCTTGAATCATTTCGACCCATCGAGTTTGCCTGAGGTTGAGATTAGGCTGAGTGAAGATGTACTTGAGACTCTTGTGATCAGTGAAAATGTCCACTTTTCTTCCCAATAAGAGATGTCTCCAAGTCAAAAGAGCATGCACAACTGCCGCCAACTCGAGATCATGAGTGGGGTAGTTCTTCTCATTGGGCTTCAACTGGCGAGAGGTATAAGCAACAACTTTCTTCTCTTGCATCAAATACTGCGCCAAGACCTTGGAGAGAGGCATCACAAAAGACCTCGTACGGCTTGGATTCATCAGGCGGAGTCAGAACTGGAGCAGTGATCAATTTCTTCTCTTTCAAAGTGTTGAAAGCAATGTCACACTCCGGAGACCAAACGTACTTGACGTGCTTCTGGAGAAGATTTGAGAGAGGCTTCGCGATCTTAGAAAAGTTTTCAACGAATCTTCGGCAATAGCTTGCGAGACCGAGGAAGCTACGGAGTTGCTTCACGTTCTGAGGAGGTTCCCAATTCACAATTGCAGACACCTTCTCAGGATTCACCGCAATGCCCTTGGCAGAGATGATATGACCAAGATAAAGAACCTCATCGAGCCAAAATTCGCACTTGGAGAACTTGGCGTAGAACTGTGTTCCCTCAGCTTATCGAGTACCAAACGCAAGTGCTTGGCATGATCTTCCTTGTTCTTCGAGAAAACCAGAATGTCGTCAGATAGACCAAAACGAAGTCATTGGTGTAGGTTGAAGATGAAGTTCATCATGCGAGAGAAAGTCGGAGGAGCGTTGACGAGGCCAAAAGACATGACAGTGTATTCATATGAACCATAGCTTGTCCTGAAAGCCTTGGGAATATCTTGCTCACGGATTCGAATCTGATGATAACCCATACGGAGATCAAGCTTGGAGAATACTTGAGCACCTTTGAGTTGTTCGAACAGCTCATTGATGTTGGGAAGTGGGTATTTGTTCTTGATGGTCTTCTTGTTCAATGGACGGTAATCAACACAAAGTCGGTCCGTTCCATCCTTCTTCTTCACAAAAGAACACCACAACCCCACGGAGAAGAACTAGGCCGGATGAGACCCATTCTCTCTTGATATCGAGTTGCTTCTTCAGCTCCTTCAACTCTTCAGGTCCGAGCTTGTAAGGACGCTTGCACACAGGTTCCGTGCCAGGCTCAAGATCAATAACGAATTCAACTGGCGGTGCGGAGGCATTCCTGGAAGCTCTTCTGGAAAGACGTCTTGATATTCGCAAACGACTGGAATTTGCGAGATAGCATCCAGTTCACCCTTCTCATTGAGAGAAAACAGACGGATGGTATCATCACGAGCGGCAAAGACAATTACATCCTCAGACGAATGAGTCAATTGAATCTGCCTGGCTGCACAATCAAGCTGAGCCTTGTGCTTAGAAAGCCAATCCATCCCGAGAATAAGATCAATATCCGAGTTACCAAGGATCATTGGAGAAGCCAGAAACTTGAAATCACCCATCGAGATAGAAATATCCGGAACCTCGTAGTTAGCGAGCAAACATCTACTCGGAGAGACAACTGCTAACGGTTTATGCATGACTTGAGAAAACCACCATGCTTAGATGCAAAAGGTCTCGATAAAACAATGATGCACCAGTGTCAAAAAGAACTTTTGCGGAGAATCGTTAACAGGAAGGTTACCCATGATGACATCTGATGAATCCTCTGCCTGAGCTGCATTCACCATATTGACCTTGGCGTACTTGGGGTTATGCTTGACCACAGCTGTACTTGCCGATCTCACAGGAGGAGGAGGAGGAGACGCCTCTGATTGAGACACTTGTTGGCATAGTGACCCTTCTGTTGGCACTTGTTGCACGTGACCTCTGAAAGCGGACGGTGATACGGAGCACTCGATCTTGGAGCTTGAGACGAAGTCTTGTTCTGAAAGCCAGGGTTGGGTGGGTGGGAAGACCACTGCCACCTTTGCTCCTTCTGCTGATACGGCTGACGGAACGGAGGAGGAGGAAGCCAATACTTCTGCTGCTTGGCCACTTGAGTAGAGGAAGAAGGAGTAGTGTCTCTGACTCGCTTCTTGGAAGCATCACACCTCAGTTGAGCAGCCTCTTGCTTCAATGCCATGTTGTAGAAATCGTACCTCAAGGGCTCAAAGAGGACAAGAGCTAGCTGGAATTTCTTCTCTGAGACCACCCCTGAACTGGTATATCATGCTCTTCTCGTCAGGGACATCCTGCTTAGCAAAGCGGGCGAGCTTCTGAAACAACTTGTTGTAGTCATAGACAGACAAGAGCCTTGCTTCAGGTTGCGGAATTCCTCACGCTTGCTTTCAACCACGCTCTGAGGATATGATGAGCTCGAATCTTGACGAAATTCATCCCAGTGAATACACGTCCACCTCTGGAATCCTTGTACTGCTGGAACCATTCTGCAGCTTGATCTTTGAGTTGGAAGGAAGCGAACTTGACACAAGTCCTCAGGCCTGACGTTACTGCACTCGAAATGCTTGCACAGATCCACGAGCCAATCGTCAGCATCGTTGCCTCAACACAATTGCTGAAAGTCTTTGGCCCGTATAGCAAGGAACTGGTTGAGTGTAGCAAATGATTCTGATTGTTGCCTTGGTTCCTTGGTGCCTTGATTGCGCTCTTGAAGAATTTGCATGATCAGACTGTGTTTGCATTGGTTGCGGCCATCACAGCTTGCCATGCCTCCGAGGAGGTGGAGGTGGTGGCGGATCAGGATTCGGAGTCGTGCGCGTTGGAGGAGCCATCCTGAAGAGGTTGACATCCATTAGCACATGATAGACAAATGAAGCTGAATCCAACGGAATGAAAATTGCAACATATAGTCTTCACATCCGAACAAAATGAACGAATGCATTCCTCTTGAAATGGTCACATATCCATAAATTGAGAAGCCACGTAGAATTTAGGTAGAGAAATATAACAACAAGGTACGGATCAAGAACGAATAATCGGTAAGAAATCCCAATCTCAAACCAAATATCCGTGGAAGAAGAACTAGAGCTACAAGAATTCCCACCTATGAAACTCCCGAACCTTTCCGGTTATGCAATCAGGTGTTGGGGATATAGGGGAAGCATAATATCTCACCCAAATCTAGCAAATCTACATCCAATTGTATCCATCCTTCAACACATAACCGAGAAAAACTTTGGAAACCATCTACCTCAACTTCGAAAAGCATCCGTTATACAAGTTATGGCGATACTCTCGAACTCCCGCCCCAGTACTGGGTGGCGTCGAGGTTACCTCACCAACGAACTGTATAAAAGAGATTTTCGATGTCGACGTACTAAACTCAGGTATTCCAGAACTGCAACGATAAAATTATGACGACAACACCTCAGAGCTCAACTCCCCGGGACACCTCCGCCAAACCCCTGATAGGAGGCACCAAGACAATGTTCTCGTCATAAAACCATCGGAACGATTCCAAGATACCCGCGTGATCCTAAATTTTTTTAGTGAAATTTGAGAAGAGAAGAGTCAAAACTCTATGTCAGGATGCCTTACCAGAGCGATGAGGAGACTGGGAAGTAAAAAAGAATTCCTAAACTCTCCGATATATAATTCCTAAATGACTCAAAACATTTTTCTAGACACAACTCGGCTGCTAAAACGATCAAGCAATGGGGCTCCTAAGGTCGGGGAAGGCTCTGATTACCAATTTGTAACACCCTCGATGCGACTATATCTCCCACGTGTCGAGGCACGACTTAGAGGCATAATCGCATTGAAGGCATATGTCGCAAGTTAGGCAATCTTCACAACATCCCATGTAATATAAATAATAAAGGGGAGATAACAAAGTTGGCTTACACTCATCACGTCAATCAAGGTGCAAAAATAACATTACATCATCCAAACACTCATGGCCCGACTACGGCGCCAAAATAAAAGATAACCCAACATGCGACACGGTCCCGATCACCCCCAACTAGGCACCACTACTGATCATCAGGAAAGGAAACATAGTATCGTTGAGAGTCCTCGTCGAACTCTCACTTGAGCTCAAGCGTGTCACCTGCAGCGGAAACATCAGGACCTACATCTGGTGTAATAGTAATCTGTGAGCCACAGGGACTCAGCAATCTCGCACCCTCACGATCAAGACTATTTAAGCTTAAAAAGGGGTAAGGCAGGGTAAATATGTGGAGCTGCAGCAAGCGACTAGCATATATGGTGGCTATCCTGTTCGCAAAAGAGAGCGAGAAGAGGAGGCAAAGCGCGAGCCAGAAACTAGAGAGCAACCTGCGCAAACATTACTCCAACACCGTGTCCACTTCCCGGACTCCGCCGAGAAGAGGCCATCACGGTAACACACTCAGTTGATTCATTTTAATTAAGTTAAGGTTCAAGTTATCTACAACCGGACCTTAACAAATTCCCATCTTCCCATAACCGCGGGCACGGCTTTTGAAAGTTCAAATCCCTGCACGGGAGTCCCAACTTAGCCCATGACAAGCTCTCACGGTCAACGAAGGAATAGACCTCCTCCCGAGACGTTCCAATCAGACTCGGTACCTCAGTTCTTCAAGACACTTCGACAGGTTAAAACAAGACCAGCAACACCGCCCGAATGTGCCGACAAATCCCGATAGGAGCTGCACATATCTCGTTCTCAGGGCACACTCAGATTGTCTAAACTTCCGGTAGGCCAGCCCAGAGTTGCCCCTGGTGCACCAGCGGCTGACGGTTGGACCAACACTCAGAGGAGCACTGGCCCGGGGGGGTTTAAAATAAGATGACCCTCGGGCTCCGGAAACCCAAGGGAAAAAGAGGCTAGGTGGCAAATGGTAAAACCAAGGTTGGGCATTGCTGGAAAAGCTTTAATCAAGGCGAACTATCAAGGGGTTCCCATTATAACCCAACCGCGTAAGGAACGCAAAATCCGGAACATAACACCGATATGACGGAAACTAGGGTGGCAGAGTGGAACAAAACACTAGGCGAGAGGCCGAGCCTTCCACCCTTTACCAAGTATATAGATGCATTAAGATAACATGGCAATATAATGATATCCCAACAAGTAAATAAATGTTCCAACAAGGAACGTCTCCAATCTTCACCTGCAACTAGCAACGCTATAAGGGGCTGAGCAAAGCGGTAACATAGCCAATCAACGGTTTGCTAGGACATGGTGGGTTAGAGGTTTGACATGGCAATTTGGGAGGCTTGAAGCAAGTGGTAGGCATCGTAGCATTGGCATAGCAAAAGAGCGAGCATCTAGCATAGCAAAGATAGTAGTGATTTCGAGGGTATGATCATCTTGCCTGCAAAGTTGTCAGAGTTGACTGGATCCTCGAAAGCAAACTCAACGGGCTCCTCGTTAGCGAACTCGTCTCCCGGCTCTACCCAAACAAGACAAACAAGCAACAAGGACACAATCAACCACGTGCAAGGATCAAACAATATGATGCAAGGATGGTATGCTATGCGGGATGCGATGCGGGATGCATATGCAAGATTTGACAAGGGATGCATGAACCTGGCCTCAACTTGGGAATCCAAGTGTGCCACTGGAAAGATGAGATGAAATCACTTGAAAACGATATAAAGAACGCCGGAATCGGAGTTACGGTTTGGAAATGGCAAGCAATTCAAATATGACACCGGTCTGCGATTTACAGCAAGTAGCCATATAAATGGAACAAAATGAACATGCTACAGCACCCAAACATGGCAACAAAATACATGGCAGGGATGCATTCAGATGCTTAACAAAAGTCTAGCACTGAGCTACGGCCAAATCATCCATTAACAGGTTCAAACAAGCATGGCAAAAATGCATATGGTAAACAGATCTCAGACTTAGTGAAATTAACACTTGTCTGGAATTTCAGATCAGATAGCACTCTTCGGAGCAACAAAACTACATGCTACAGGACCTGAACATGGCAAAGTAAAACATGGCATGGAGCTACTCAAAAGCTTAACAAAAGTCCCTTAGTGACCTTGAGCCAAAAGGGATCATAAAACACATTTGCAAGCATGTGAACATAGCAAAAGCATAATCAGTTTTCACACTTAGTGAAAACTGGGGCATGCTGAAACAGATATCAAGTAGGCATGTTTACGAGCTCGATGCACTCACTACGGAGCAAGTCATGACAAGCTAAGCATACACCATCAAGAATACACAAAATGCAAGCTAGACATGGCAAGAACAATAGCATAGCATGCACGGATCAACTACAACATCATCGGCAAAATCGCTAACAAGTAGACAATCTGCCCAGATTCACGAAATAGCAAAAGTAGAGCTCGATTGACTCAAGCTAGGGTGCTCCATAATTGCAAACAAAGACATGGATGGATAGAGCACTACAAGATTAACAAAACATCCTTACTGATCATCCTCAAAAGAGGCACGGATCACTAGGAAACAACATGAACATATGGCCATATGAGATAAACTCAAGGACTTAGTGGAAATGCTAAGTCCCTGAAATCAGCATTACAAGTGCCTCACTTTGCAAGCTTGTGCTAGTCACCACACACATCACAAAAATACATGGGTTGCACCTCTGGAAAGATGGCAAAACCCTTAACAAAACATATGTAGAGCTCATGGGCATATCATGCACACATTAATCATGGCAAAAATGACAAATATCTAAATGGAAAGCAGATCTGACAATTATCTCAAGTAGCACTCTTTCTAACAGCATTTCGGGCATCAAGATGAACTCAAATGAAAATGATGCAATGGAATGAAATGATGTACTCTCTGAGACAAACATTTTGATATGCTATATGCCCAAAACAGAGCTACGGATGCAAAGTTACGATGCGATGAACAGAGCATATTAGGGTTTCGGGCAAAAAGTCAACCCGAGATTTGGATCTAGATCTGCACTGCGCGACGCGTTCTTCGAGTTCGCCGAGAGACTGTCGCGTACTGCGGGGCGGAGGAGGTGTGGCTGCGCAGATGGCCCGGAGGTGGAGAGGCGGCGGGCGCGGCTTGCGGAGTTGCGCCGCGCCGTGGAGGCGGCGGGGCGCGGCGTCGCGAGCCGGCGTGGCCGCCGGAGATCCGCCGACTGAGGTGAGGCGGCACGGACGAACGTCGGCCGGAGCCGGCGACGGCCGAGCGAAGAGGCGTTGCGCGGCGGAGAGGCCCGTCGGGCGCGGAGGGCCTGGCGCTGGCCTGCGGCCGCGTCGGTGGCGCGGCGAAGTGGGCGCTCCGGGCCACGTGGCGGCGCCGGGTGGTCGGCAGAGGCGGCGCTCGTCCGCTCCGTCCGACGTGTCCGGCGGCGGAGACGATTTTATATATATAGGGTTTGGAGATAAAAAAATTTATTGAATATATAGAGCATAGAGGGAGCTAGGATCCAAATGAGGTGCGTTTCGGCCACGCGATCATGATGAACGCTCTAGATGATGAAGAGTTTTGGTGGGTTTTGGGCCAAATGAGGGGTGTTGGGCTGCAACACACACGAGGCCTTTTCGGTCCCTCGGTTAACCGTTGGAGTATCAAACGAAGTCCAAATGGTACGAAACTTGACAGGCGGTCTACCGGTAGTAAACCAAGGCCGCTTGGCAAGTCTCGGTCCAATCCGGAAATGTTTAATCCCCACACAAAGAAAGCTGAGAAATGACCACCGGAGGAGAACGAAGCGCCGGAATGCAAAACGGACAACGGGGAAAATGCTCGAATGCATGAGACGAACACGTATGCAAATGCAATGCATGATGACATGATATGAGATGCATGACAACGATAACAACACACGGAGACAAAGACCCGAACCCGAGAAAATAAAACTTAACGCCGAACGGCAAGAGTTGGAGTACAAATTGG
>NC_053027.1:554489883-554529733 GCF_003073215.2 Triticum urartu | reverse complement strand
TTTTGATGGGAAATGATATAGAACTCTTGGACAGCATAAAGGCCTACTTGAATAAGAGTTTTTCAATGAAGGACCTTGGAGAAGCTGCTTATATATTAGGCATCAAGATCTACAGAGATAGATCAAGACGCCTCATAGGTCTTTCACAAAGCACATACCTTGATAAGATATTGAAGAAGTTCAATATGGATCAGTCTAAGAAGGGGTTCTTGCCTGTATTGCAAGGTGTGAAATTGAGCTCAGCTCAATGTCCGACCACGGCAGAAGATATAGAAGAGATGAGTGTCATCCCCTATGCCTCGGCCATAGGGTCTATTATGTATGCCATGCTGTGTACCAGACCTGATGTAAACCTTGCCGTAAGTTTGGTAGGAAGGTACCAAAGTAATCCCGGCATGGAACACTGGACAGCGGTCAAGAATATCCTGAAGTACCTGAAAAGGACTAAGGAAATGTTTCTCGTTTATGGAGGTGACGAAGAGCTCGTCGTAAAGGGTTACGTCGATGCTAGCTTCGACACAGATCTGGATGACTCTAAGTCACAAACGGATACGTGTATATTTTGAATGGTGGGGCAGTAAGCTGGTGCAGTTGCAAGCAAAGCGTTGTGGCGGGATCTACATGTGAAGCGGAGTACATGGCAGCCTCGGAGGCAGCACAGAAGCAGTCTGGGTGAAGGAGTTCATTACCGACCTAGGAGTCATACCCAATGCGTCGGGGCCGATGACTCTCTTCTGTGACAACACTGGAGCTATTGCCCTTGCCAAGGAGCCCAGGTTTCACAGGAAGACCAGGCATATCAAGCGTCGCTTCAACTCCATTCGTGAAAGTGTTCAAAATGGAGACATAGAAATTTGTAAAGTACATACGGACCTGAATGTAGCAGATCCGTTGACTAAACCTCTCCCTAGAGCAAAACATGATCAACACCAGAATTCCATGGGTGTTCGATTCATCACAATGTAACTAGATATTGACTCTAGTGCAAGTGGGAGACTGTTGGAAATATGCCCTAGAGGCAATAATAAAATGGTTATTATTATATTTCCTTGTTCATGATAATTGTCTATTTTTCATGCTATAATTGTGTTTATCCGGAAATCGTAATACATGTGTGAATACATAGACCACATGTCCCTAGTGAGCCTCTAGTTGACTAGCTCGTTGATCAATAGATGGTCATGGTTTCCTGACTATGGACATGGATGTCATTGATAACGGGATCACATCATTAGGAGAATGATGTGATGGACAAGACCCAAACCTAAGCATAGCACAAAGATCGTGTAGTTCGTTTGCTGTAGCTTTTTCTGGATGTCAAGTATCATTTCCTTAGACCATGAGATTGTGCAACTCCCGGATACCGTAGGAGTGCCTTGGGTGTGCCAAACGTCACAACGTAACTGGGTGACTATAAAGGTACATTACAGGTATCTCCGAAAGTGTCTGTTGGGTTGGCACGAATCGAGACTGGGATTTGTCACTCCGTATGACGGAGAGGTATCTCTGGGCCCACTCGGTAATGCATCATCATAATGAGCTCAATGTGATCAAGTGGTTGATCACGGGATCATGCATTACGGTACGAGTAAAGTGACTTGCCGGTAATGAGACTGAACAAGGTATTGGGATACCGACGATCGAGTCTCGGGCAAGTAACGTGATTGACAAAGGGAATTGAGTACGGGATTGATTAGGTCCTCGACATCGTGGTTCATCCGATGAGATCATCGAGGAGCATGTGGGAGCCAACATGGGTATCCAGATCCCGCTGTTGGTTATTGACCAGAGAGTCATCTCGGTCATGTCTGTACGTCTCCCGAACCCGTAGGGTCTACACACTTAAGGTTCGGTGACGCTAGGGTTGTAGATATGATATGCAGTAATCCGAAAGTTGTTCGGAGTCCCGGATGAGATCCTGGACGTCACGAGGAGTTCCGGAATTTCCGGAGGTGAAGAATTATATATAGGAAGTGTAGTTTCGGCCATCGGGAAAGTTTCGGGTCACCGGTATTGTACCGGGACCACCGGATGGGTCCCGGGGGTCCACCGGGTGGGGCCACCCATCCCGGAGGGCCCCATGGGCTGAAGTGGAGGGGAACCAGCCCATAGTGGGCTGGTGCGCCCCTTGGGCCCCCATGCGCCTAGGGTTGGGAACCCTAGGGGAGGGGGCGCCTCCACTTGCCTTGGGGGGGGTACTCCACCCCCTTGGCCGCCGCCCCCTAGGAGATCCCATCTCCTAGGGCCGGCGCACCCCCCTAGGGGGCCTATATAAGGGGGGGGGAGGGCAGCCGCACCTGAAGCCTTGGCGCCTCCCTCTCCCCTGCTACACCTCTCCCTCTCGCAGAAGCTCGGCGAAGCCCTGCTGCGATCACTGCTGCATCCACCACCACGCGTCGTGCTGCTGGATCTTCATCAACCTCTCCTCCTTGCTGGATCAAGAAGGAGGAGACGTCATCGCTCCGTACGTGTGTTGAACGCGGAGGTGCCGTCCGTTCGGCACTTGGTCATCGGTGATTTGGATCATGGAGTACGACTCCATCATCCCCGTTCTCTTGAACGCTTCCGCTCGCGATCTACAAGGGTATGTAGATGCACTCTCCTCTCGTTGCTAGTTGACTCCATAGATTGACCTTGGTGAAATGTAGGAATTTTTTTGTTTTCTTCTATGATCCCCAACAAACACCACTAGAGGCTAGACAACATACATCTTATCAAAATATCAAACGAATACCAAATTCACATGACTACTAATAGCAAGACTTCTCCCTTGTCCTCAGGAACAAACATAATTACTCACAAAGCATATTCATGTTCATAATTAGAGGGGTAATAATATGCATATAGGATCTGAACATATGATCTTCCACAATAAACCAACTAGCATCAACTACAAGGAGTAATCAACACTACTAGCAACCTACTAGCACCAATCCCGGACTTTGAGACAAGAATTGGATACAGGAGATGAACTAGGGTTTGGAGATGAGATGGTGCTGGTGAAGATGTTGATGGAGATTGCCCTCTCCCGATGAGAGGAGCGTTGGTGATGACGATGGTGATGATTTCCCCCTCCGGAGGGAAGTTCCCCGGCAGAACAGCTCTGCTGGAGCTCTAGATTGGTTCCGCCAAGGTTCCGCCTCGTGGCGGGGAGTCTCGTCCCGAAAGGTTCTTCTGGTTTTTTTCTCATAAAGACTTCATATAGGAGAAGATGGGCGTCGGAGAGCCACCAGGGGGCCCACGAGGTAGGGGGCGTGCCCTAGGAGGGGGGGTGCGCCCCCACCCTCGTGAGCAGGGTGTGGGCCCCTGGCCTTCATCTTTGGCGAGGATTTTTCTTTATTTATTTTAAGATGTTCCGTGGAGTTTCAGGACTTTTGGAGTTGCGTAGAATAGGTCTCTAATATTTGCTCCTTTTCCAGCCCAGAATTCCAGCTGCCGGCATTCTCCCTCCTTATGTAAACCTTGTAAAATAAGAGAGAATAGCCATAAGTATTGTGACATAAAGTGAAATAACAGTCCATAATGCAATAAATATCGATATAAAAGCATGATGCAAAATGGACGTATCAACTCCCCCAAGCTTAGACCTCGCTTGTCCTCAAGCGAAAAGCCGATAACAATAAATATGTCCTCATGTTTAGAGGTAGAGGCGTCGATAAAAATAAAATACGGACATGAAGGCATCATGATTATTCTCATAACAACAACATATATAGATTTTGTCATATGATTACTTATGTTCAAGTGATGATCTATTCACAATGCAAAAGTATAAATCATAAACCTTATTGGGCTCCAACAAACTATAATCTCAGTCATTGAAGCAATTGCAATTTATCATAACATCGGAAAGAGTCTATGTCAGAGCTAAAAAGCAAGTCCACATACTCAACTATCATTTAGTCCTCCATAATTGCTAACACTCACGCGCAATACTTGTGGTTACGGAGTTTTAATCGGACACAGAGAAAGATAGGGGCTTATAGTTTTGCCCCACAACCTTTTACCTCAAGGGTAATGTCAACAATAATGGTTCATGCTCCCCTACATCCAATTAGATATATATATATATATATATATATATATATATCATGTTCTTTCCAACATGCTGAGCTTGCCAAAGGATAAAATGAAAAAGAAAAGGTGAAGATCACCATGACTCTTGCATAAGGTAGAAGATAGATAATAAAGGATAGGCCCTTCGCAGAGGGAAGCAGAGGTTGCCATGCGCTTTTATGGTTGGATGCACAAAATCTCAATGCGAAAGAACGTCACTTTATATTGCCCCTTGTGATATGAACCTTTATTATGCAGTCCGTCGCTTTTATTACTTCCACATCACAAGATCGTATAAAGCTTATTTCTCCCACACCAATCAATCATACATATTTAGAGCAATTTTTATTGCTTTGCACCGATGACAACTTACTTGAAGGATCTTACTCAATCCATAGGTAGATATGGTGGACACTCATGGCAAAACTGGTTTAGGGATTTTGGAAGCACAAGTAGTATTTCTACTTGGTGCTGAAAATTTGGCTAGCATGAGGGGGAAAGGCAAGCTCAACAAGTTAGAGGATCCATGACAACATACTTTATCTCAGATATAAGAAAGACATAACTCATTACGTTGTCTTCCTTGTCCAACATCAACCCTTTAGCATGTCATATTTTAATGAGTGCTCCCAATCATAAAAGATGTCAATGATAATATATCTATATGTGAAAACCTCTCTTTCCTTATTACTTCCTATTAATTGCAACAATGACCAAAGCTATGTTGCCAACTCCCAACAACTTTTAATCATCATACTCTTTCTATGTGAAGTCATTACTCTCAATAAGATCAATATGAACTTTTTTTTTTTTATATTTTTTTTCTTTTTTTTTTTGACAAAATAATAATTTTTTTAATGGAATTTTTATTTTTTTTGGAATTCTATTTTTTAGGATTTGTTTTTTTATAATTATTGGGAAATGAATATAATGATGATAATATTATATTTATTTAAAAATAATGATTAAAAGATGATACATCAGAAAAAAGATGATTTATATGTGACTTCGGATCTGAATATTCATACCACTATTAAGAAGAATTATGAAACTTATGAATGTGCTCTTCCCTTGAGAGTTGGTGCAAACTTCGCGTGCATCCAAACCCCGTGATATGATACGCTCTATCACACATAAACCTCCTTATATCTTCCTCAAAACAGCCACCATACCTACCTATTATGGCATTTCCATAGCCATTCCGAGATATATTGCCATGCAACTTTCCATCGTTCCGTTCATTCATGACACGCATTCATCATTGTCATATTGCTTGCATGATCATGTAGTTGACATCATATTTGTGGCAAAGCCACCATGCATAATTCTTTCATACATGTCATTGAGAAGCATCCCGGTACCACCGGAGTTTGAGTCTATCCTGTTCTTTCACTTTACGGCTTTTTTTTTTCCTCACTTGGGACAATGCTCTAATAATGATGATCATCACACTTCTATTTATTTACAACTCAATGATTAGAACTTGATACTAGAACAAAGATGACTCTATATGAATGCCTCCGGCGATGTACCGAGATATGCAATGAACCAAGAGTGACATGTATGAAAGAATTATAAACGGTGGCTTTTGGCCACAAATACTATGTCAACTACATGATCATGCTAAGCAATATGACAATGATGAATGTGTCATGATGAAGGAATGATGGAAAGTTGCATGGCAATATATCTCGGAATGGCTATGGAAATGCCATAATAGGTAGGTATGGTGGCTGTTTTGAGGAAGATATAAGGAAATTTATGTGTGAAAGAGCGTATCATATCACGGGGTTTGGATGCACCGGCGAAGTTTGCGCCAACATCTCAATGTGAGAAAGGGCAATGCACGGTACCGAAGAGGCTAGCAAGGATGGAAGGGTGAGAGTGCGTATAATCATGGACTCAACATTAGTCATAAAAACTCACATACTTATTGCAAAAATCTACAAGTCATCAAAAACCTCAGCACTACGCGCATGCTCCTAGGGGGATAGATTGGTAGGAAAGACCATCGCTCGTCCCCGACCGCCACTCATAAGGAAGACAATCAAATAACACCTCATGTTTCAAATTTGTTAGCATAACGTTTACCATACGTGCATGCTACAGGACTTGCAAACCTCAACACAAGTATTTCTCAATTTCACAACTACTCAACTAGCACGACTTTGATATTATTACCTCCGTATCTCAAAACAATCATCAAGCATCAACTTTTCTTAGTATTCAATACACTCATAAGAAAGTTTTATTATTAATCTTGCATACCAAGCATATTAAGACTCCCAAAATAATCTAAGTGATGCATGAGAGAACAATAGTTTCTATAAACCAAATCCACCACCGTGCTCTAAAAGATATAAGTGAAGCACTAGATCAAAACTATAAAGCTAAAAATAGATAAATGAAGCACATAGAGTATTCTATCAAATTCCAAACCATGTATGGCTCTCTCAAAAGGTGTGTACAACAAGTATGATTGTGGTAAACTAATAATCAAAGACTCAAATCATAAAAGACGCTCCAAGCAAAACACATATCATGTGGTGAATAAAAATATAGCTCCAAGTAAAGTTACCAATAGAAGTAGACGAAAGAGGGGATGCCTTCCGGGGAATCCCCAAGCTTTGGCTTTTAGGTGTCCTTAGATTATCTTGGGGGTTCCATGGGCATCCCCAAGCTTAGGTTCTTGCCACTTCTTGTTCCATAATCCATCAAATCTTTACCCAAAACTTGAAAACTTCACAACACAAAACTTAGAGTAGAAAACTCGTGAGCTCCGTTAGCGAAAGAAAACAAAAGACCACTTCAAGGTACTGTAATGAACTCATTATTTATTTATATTGGTGTTAAACCTACTGTATTCCAACTTCTCTATGGATTATAAACTATTTTACTAGCCATAGATTCATCAAAATAAGCAAACAACACACGAAAAACAGAATCTGTCAAAAACAGAACAGTCTGTAGTAATCTGTATCTAGCGCAAGATCTGGAACCCCAAAAATTCAAAAATAAATTTTTGGACATGAGGAATTTATCTATTAATCATCTGCAAAAATAATTAACTAAATAGCACTTTCCAAATAAAAATGACAGCATTTCTCGTGAGCGCTAAAGTTTCTGTTTTTTACAGCAAGTTCAACAAGACTTTCCCCAAGTCTTCCCAACGGTTCTACTTGGCACAAACACTAATTAAACACAAAAAACACAACAAAAACAGAGGCTAAATAATTTATTTATTACTAACCAGGAGCAAAAAAGCAAGGAATAAAAATAAAATTGGTTTGCCTCCCAACAAGCGCTATTGTTTAACGCCCCTAGCTAGGCATAACAAGCAAGAATAGATCTAGGTATTGCCATATTTGGTAGGCAATCCACAAGTGGCTCTCATGATAGATTCATAAGGTAATTTTATTTTCTTTCTAGGAAAGTGTTCCATGCCATTTTCTTAATGGAAATTGAAATCTAATATTCCCTTCCTTCATATCAATAATTGCACCAACCATTCTAAGGAAAGGTCTACCGAGAATAATAGGGCAAGAAGGATTGCAATCTATATCAAGAACGATAAAATCTACGGGCACATAATTCCTATTTGCAACAATAAGAACATCATTAATTCTTCCCATAGGTTTCTTAATAGTGGAATCCGCAAGATGTAAGTTTAGAGAGCAATCATCAAAATCACGGAAATCTAGCAAATCACACAAAGTTTTGGGAATAGTAGAGACACTAGCACCCAAATCACACAAAGCATAAAACTCATAATTTTTAATTTTAATTTTAATAGTAGGTTCCCACTCATCAGAAAGTTTTCAAGGGATAGAAACTTCCAATTCAAGTTTTTCTTCATAAGATTGCATCAAGGCATCAACGATATGTTTAGTAAACGCTTTATTTTGACTATAAGCGTGAGGAGATTTTAGCACGGATTGCAACAAGGAAATACAATCAATTAAAGAGCAATTTTCATAATTAAATTCCTTGAAATCCAATATAGTGGGTTTAGCAACATCTAGGGTTTTAATTTCTTCAATCTCACTTTTATCAAATTCAGCATCAAGATCAACAAATTCCGAATTCTTAGAACGCCTTCTAGGTAAAGGTGGATCGTATTCAGTCCCATCATTATAAAGATTCATATTGCAAAACAAAGATTTAATAGGGGACACATCAATAACTTTTAGATCTTCATCATTATTTTCATAGGAACTAGAAGAACACGCTTTTCTAAAGGCATCTTTCTTAGCATGCATCCTAGCGGTTCTTTCTTTGCACTCGTCAATGGAAATTCTCATGGATTTGAGAGACTCATTGATATCATGCTTAGGTGTAATAGATCTAAGTTTCAAAGAATCAACATCAAGAGCAATTCTATCAACGTTCCTAGCCAAATCATCAATCTTAAACAATTTTTCTTCAATCATAGCATTAAAATTCTTTTGCGAAGAAATAAATTCTTTAATATTAGATTCAAAATCAGAGGGCATCTTATTATAATTTCCATAAGAATTGTTGTAGGAATTACCATAATTATTAGAGGGATTACTAGGATAAGGCCTAGGATTGAAATTTCCTCTATACGTGTTGTTACCAAAATTGTTCCTACCAACAAAATTCACATCCATAGATTCATTATTATTATCAATCAAAGTAGACAAGTGCACATCATTAGGATCAGAAGAAAAAGTTCATCCATCTTTCCACTCAAAACATTAATTTCTTCTATCGCATGCACCTTTTTAGTAGATCTTTCAATATGCCATTGAGAATAATTAACCATAATATTATCTAGGAGTTTAGTAGCTTCTCCTAAAGTGATTTCCATAAAAGTGCCTCCCGCGGCCGAATCTAAAAGATTTCTAGAAGCAAAATTCAATCCGGCATAAATTTTTTGTATAATCATCCACAAATTCAAACCATGAGTAGGGCAATTACGTATCATTAATTTCATTCTCTCCCAAGCTTGTGCAACATGTTCATGATCAAGTTGTTTAAAATTCATAATATCGTTTCTAAGAGAGATGATCTTAGCGGGAGGAAAATACTTAGAGATAAAAGCATCTTTGCACTTGTTCCATGAATCAATACTATTTTTAGGCAAAGATGAAAACCAAGCTTTAGCACGATCTCTAAGTGAAAAAGGAAATAGCTTCAATTTAACAATATCATTATCGACATCTTTCTTCTTTTGCATGTCACACAAATCAACGAAGCTATTAAGATGGGTAGCAGCATCTTCACTAGGAAGGCCGGAGAACAGATCTTTCATGAAAAGATTCAGCAAAGCAGTATTAATTTCACAAGATTCAGCATCAGTAAGAGGAGCAATCAGAGTGCTAAGGAAATCGTTATTGTTGGTATTGGTGAAGTCACACAATTTAGTATTATCTTGAGCCATCGCGACAAACAAGCAATCCAACACACGAGCAAACAAAAAGCAAACAGGCAAAAGAGGCAAAGAGAGAGAGAGAGAGAGAGAGAGAGAGAGAAAGAGAGAGAGAGGGAGGATAGAGAGATAGGGCGAATAAAACGGCAAGGGTGAAGTGGGGGAGAGGAAAACGAGAGGCAAATGGCAAATAATGTAATGCAGGTGATAGGGATTGTGATGGGTACTTGGTATGTTGACTTTTGCGCAGACTCCCCGACAACGGCGCCAGAAATTCTTCTTGCTACCTCTTGAGCACTGCGTTGGATTTCCCCTAAGAGGAGAGGATGATGCAGCAAACTAGCGTAAGTATTTCCCTCAGTTTTTGAGAACCAAGGTATCAATCCAGTAGGAGGCTACGCTCGAGTCCCTTGTACCTACACAAAAACAATAGCTCAACGCAACCAACGCGCTTAGGGGTTGTCAATCCCTTCAGGGTCACTTACGAAAGTGAGATCTGATAAAGATGATAAATAATATTTTTGGTATTTTTGGTATAGAGATGCAAAGGAAAAATTAAAAGCAAAGTAAAAGCAAAGCAATAATGAAGTGATGGAGATTAATATGATGAGAAAGAGACCCGGGGGCCATAGGTTTCACTAGTGCCTTCTCTCAAGAGCATAAGTATTCTACGGTGGGTGAACAAATTACTGTTGAGCAATTGACAGAATTGAGCATAGTTATGAGAATATCTAGGTATGATCATGTATATAGGCATCACGTCCGAGACAAGTAGACCGAAACGATTCTGCATCTACTACTATTACTCCACTCATCGACCGCTATCCAGCATGCATCTAGAGTATTAAGTTAAAAACAGAGTAACGCCTTAAGCAAGATGACATGATGTAGAGGGATAGTTTCATGCAATATGTAAAAAACTCCATCTTGTTATCCTCGATGGCAACGATACAATACGTGCCTTGCTGCCCCTTCTGTCACTGGGAAAGGACACTGCAAGATCGAACCCAAAGCTAAGCACTTCTCCCATGGCAAGAAAAACCAATCTAGTAGGCCAAACCAAACTGATAATTCGAAGAGACTTGCAAAGATAACCAATCATACATAAAATAATTTAGAGAAGATTCAAATATTATTCATAGATAGACTGGATCATAAACCCACAATTCATCGGTCTCAACAAACACACCACAAAAAGAAGATTACATCGAATAGATCTCCACAAGAGAGGGGAGAACATTGATTGAGATCCAAAAAGAGAGAAGAAGCCATCTAGCTACTAACTATGGACCCGTAGGTCTGAACTAAACTACTCACACTTCATCGGAGGGGCTTGGATGATGATGGAAGCCCTTTCTGATCGATGCCCCCTCCGGCGGAGCTCCGGAACAGGCCCCAAGATGGGATCTCGTGGATACAAAAAGTTGCGGCGGTGGAATTAGGTTTTTGGCTCCTCCTCTGATCGTTTGGGGATACATGGATATATATGGGAGGAAGAAGTACGTCGGTGGAGCTTCGAGGGGCCCACGAGGCAGGGGGTGCGCCCTAGGGGGGCGCCCCCACCCTCGTGGCCGCCTCGTGGCTTTCTTGACGGAGGGTCCAAGTCTCCCGGATCTTATCTGATGAGAAAATCACGTTTCCGAAGGTTTCATTCCGTTTGGACTCCGTTTGATATTCTGTTTCTCCGAAACACTGAAATAGGCAAAAAACAGCAATTCTGGATTGGGCCTCCGGGGAATAGGTTAGTCCCAAAAATAATATAAAAGTGGAAAATAAAGCCCAATATAGTCCAAAATAGTAGATAATATAGCATGGAGCAATCAAAAATTATAGATACGTTGGAGACGTATCAGACCGACTCCTGCCTGCATCTACTACTATTACTCCACTCATCGACCGCTATCCAGCATGCATCTAGAGTATTAAGTTAATGAAAACAGAGTAACGCCTTAAGCAAGATGACATGATGTAGAGGGATAAACTCATGCAATATGATGAAAACCCCATCTTGTTATCCCCGATGGCAACAATACAATACGTGCCTTGTTGCCCCTACTGTCATTGGGAAAGGACACCGCAAGATTGAACCCAAAGTAAGCACTTCTCCCATTGCAAGAAAGATCAATCTAGTAGGCCAAACCAAACTAATAATTCGAAGAGACTTGCAAAGATAACCAATCATACATAAAAGAATTCAGAGAAGATTCAAATATTATTCATAGATAGACTTGATCATAAACCCACAATTCATCGATCTCAACAAACACACCGCAAAAAGAAGATTACATCGAATAGATCTCCACAAGAGAGGGAGAACATTGTATTGAGATCCAAAAAGAGAGAAGAAGCCATCTAGCTACTAACTATGGACCCGTAGGTCTGAAGGTAAACTACTCACACTTCATCGGAGGGCTATGGTGTTGATGTAGAAGCCCTCCGTGATCGATGCCCTCCGGCGGAGCTCCGACAGGCCTGTCGGTGTCAAAACCGGCGGATCTCGGGTAGGGGGTCCCGAACTGTGCGTCTAGGCCGGATGGTAACAGGAGACAAGGGACACGAAGTTTTACCCAGGTTCGGGCCCTCTCGATGGAGGTAAAACCCTACGTCCTGCTTGATTAATATTGATGATATGGGTAGTACAAGAGTAGATCTACCACGAGATCGAGGAGGCTAAACCCTAGAAGCTAGCCTATGGTATGATTGTTGATGTGTATGTTGTCCTACGGACTAAAACCCTCCGGTTTATATAGACACCGGATAGGGTTAGGGTTACATAGAGTCGGTTACAATGGTAGGAGATCTTCATATCCGTATCGCCAAGCTTGCCTTCCACGCCAAGGAAAGTCCCTTCCGGACGCGGGACGGAGTCTTCAATCTTGTATCTTCATAGTCCAGGAGTCCGGCTGAAGGTATAGTTCGGCTATCCGAACACCCCCTAATCCAGGACTCCCTCAGTAGCCCCCTGAACCAGGCTTCAATGACGATGAGTCCGGCGCGCAGATTGTCTTCGGCATTGCAAGGCGGGTTCTCCTCCAAATTCCGTGACCTGTTTGAATAAAGTCCGTTTTCTTGTAGATGTTGCGCTCCTTGGCTTCTACGCCCAATAATGGCCGCTTCCCACGTGTCAAACGAATATGAAAAGTCTGAGTGTTTTTACATTCACACCCCTAGCCAAATGAGCTGCCCTATTTAAGGGGACGAGGATTTAGATCCAATCCACACCTCCTCTTCGCGAGTGTTCATCAGAGCGCATCCGACAAAGGTCCATTCCACCATGGCCAGCCGTCGCAACTCCTCCCCTCGCCCTTCCAGCCCTAAGCCTGGATATTGGGAGAGATGTTCCACCCCCATAGCGAGCTAGTGACGCTCCAGACCAAGGGATTTCTCCCCCCGGCCTATATGGTCCCGGTTCGAGCCGGTCTTGCCGTCTACAACGGCGGAGAGCAAGCAGAGAATGCCCCTAATCCCTCCAAAGGAGAGCGGGTGTGCCTTGTCCCTTACTTAATAAGGGGGCTCGGATTTCCAATCCATTTCTCCGGGGGCTGCTGGAGTTCTACGGCCTCCAGCTACATCATCTCACGCCTGCCTCATATTGCATATCGCGGGCTTTGTAGCCCTCTGCGAGCTGTTCTTGGGTGTTGAAGCTCATTTCGGACTGTGGAAGGAGCTATTTTGCCTCGTGCCCCGTTCCAAGAAGGGGTCAATGTATCAAGTGGGCGGAGCCGAAGTGTGGCGCATCGCCGGGACCGGATATCTGTCCGGAACCCCAAAGAAGGCGTCCGAAGACTGGCCCTCGGAATGGTTTCTATATAGAAGACGTCCCGCTGCCGGATCCTGTCCGGATCGGCCTCCCTGAATTCAACAGTGCTCCCTTAAAGAAGCGCCTAAGCTGGCGCCCACGGAGCCCTCAGAGGGAAAGTGACAGGGACATCATTTACCTGATGGGCCGGATAAGATTGTTAGCTCATTCCGGACTAACCATGATCGGGGTCATGGCCGCATGCATCATGCGAGGGGTGCAGCCTACAGTATAGAGGCCACCCCATGTGGGATTTCAACGGGGAGGACGACACCACCCGCTACGGCCGTAAGGGGCCGGATTCGGCTGCGGCTCTAATAAAGACCTTGTCCGCTTTGTACAAGGGAGAAGAGGAGGATTTTCTCCGCGTGTCGACCCAAAGGGTGGATTTTCCATGTACAATCCTCCAAGCTGGGTGAGTGGTCACATCTTGCCCATCCGTTTTATATCCCCATTGTTAAATATTCAATCTTAGTGATTTCAACGCAGGAACTGCGCCAGGCTGTTAAAGAAATAAACAGCCCTCCTCCACAACCCGAGGACCCAGACGGTCCCTCGACCCGGACTCTCAAGAGGATCCGGACTTTCGGTGGATCTGATTGATGGAGTGTTCCATCAATTGAGCAAGGACAACGCCCTGGTGGCAAAGAGCAGAGCTCCCTTATCCAGGGCTAATCCCGGCCTCCCAGAAACGGGAGGCCGAACCTGTGGTGACAAGCCAACGAGGGGCCGCAGGGCCCCGTGGGCAAAAAAGAGGTGCAGTCCGGACCGGGCGTCAGCGCAAAGGTATGGTGCACCCGCTTATCCCAGGTGTCGTACCTTCAGGGCATATTAACACTTGTGCCCTCTTCAGGACAAAAAGACCTCGCCGAACTATATTCGGAGAGACCGCCAATCGCGCCTCCACCAGCCAGTCTCCAAAGCCTGGCCCGGAAGCGGGGCCAAACACAAGGCGCGCACCGGACGCTCCTCCGACGGAGGATGTGGACAGGTTGTCTGCCACCAACTGAGGTGGAGAGTGCCATGAACCACAGGCGTCACCGGACAATTCTTCGCGACGCTTGTTTCTCCCAAGAGGCGTTAGATGCCTTTAAGTCGGGAGATGCTTACCTCCAGTGCCGCTCAAAATGGTCTAACCAGAGCCACGGAGCAATATGTAAAAGACATACGGGTAAGAAAATTTTGGTAATTATATATATACCAGTAGCCCCTGAGACTTGAACAGTTAAAATAACTGATTTAAGGATCATTTGTTATGCAGGTTCTTACAGAAAAGAATTCCCTACTGTCCAAGGAGCTGGAAGAGTGCAAAGCCCAACTTGAGGCCGCACTAGCCGCGGCAGGGGAGCCTAAGGAGCCCCGCTGTAAATCTATACACTTCAAGATAAGTATTTTGCGAAGCACGGCTTTGGTGCGAATCTGACAAATGAAATTGCAGATGGCGCCGGATTGGAATCCGGAAAGGCAACATCTCCTACGCCAGCTAAAGGCTGGTGAGAGGGTGCTTGAAGGTGATGGGGGAGAAGAACGATCTCCAAGATGCCAACACCAAGCTGGGCGTCGAGCTGAAAGATGTTCGTGCCCAGCTGTCAGACTCCGTGAAGGAGAATCAGCGGCTTCGGCGCGACATATTTAGTAAGTGCTTGAACGAACCTTTGAAAGAAAGTTCGGCGGGGAAGTCGACTAACAGAGCAATGTCTGTAGGTGTTGCTAACAGGTCCGTCCTGCAGAGGAGATGCCCGGTTCTACGGGTGACCTTCTTCCCGAGCTCTCGCAACTGCTCGATCGAGTTCGGCAGGCGATGCGAGGCGTCGCCCAGGCCCTGTGGCCATCCGTCTCCATGCCCGAAGGTCTTGGAGAGCTTGCGGAGAAGCTAAAAGGGAGCACGGCGGCGCTTCCGATTGTGGAAGATATCAGCCTGCCGTCAAGGCGCTAGGGAGGCCTGGGCCATGGTGAAGACGCGGTACGCAAAGGCTGACCCCAACCACATGGCCGAGGTCGGTCCTAGGGCCCGATGGGAAGGAGATCCCTGTAAGCTTAGTATACGGCCAAGTAGAGTTGGCCGCAAAGTATTCCCAGCAGGACTGTAAATTAGACAGCCTGTTAGATGGTATTGAAGAGGAATACAATCAGTCAAAATGACTATGTAATTTAGTTGACATTTATAATGCCTTCTAGCCGGATTGTAGATCATTTGTCATGGCCGACCTTTTCGCTTCAGCCTCGGGACCTGACGGTCCGGAGTGTGTCCGAATTCCCATGCGGTTATATAGGAACCGGGGAATGCATGGAGACCAGGCGTAGGGGTCATTAGTGCGTGAACAGACAAGTGCCCGACTAGTTATGTTATATTACATGGTTAGTAAGAAACATCTTCCAGGGAGAATAGTTTCGTTAGGGGTTCCTTTCCCTGGGAGGCATGCCCTAAAGTGCATGTCCATGCTGCGAAAAGAAACGCAGGAAAAACATCTGGGGGCGTATAGATAAATAAAAAAGATCATCTTTAGTTCACCGACCGAATATTCCCTTAAGAACGCTAGCTTTCGGCTTCACCCAGTCTGAGGTCACATCCGGCTGACCCGGCAGTAACAATCGCAGAGGTGCTCCCTTTACCCTAGCCGAACAATCGGGAACGTAGGGGTAAGCACAGGAGCCAGGCAACCCAGCTTGGCCAAAACTTAAGTCATATCGATGCATATAATGGTGAATAAAAGGTACATGCGGAAGTGTGACGCATGTGTTGGGCATGAAGCCCGTATGAATAAGCTTCTGTTTAAAGAAGCCCCCAGGTTTAATGAGCGCGGATGGCGCGTCACTGTATGAGCCTTTAAGGGCTATATAGAGAGAGAGAGAGAAGAGAGAAGAAGAGAAATGCAAGACAGAAAATATATAAAAAATGGACAGAGGAAGGAGACGAACACAGAGTCCGGCGCTAGGCATAGAATCTTCGGAGACGGGCTGCGTTCCATGGGTTCGGCTCGAGTCGGTTATCCGATGCATCCCGCAGGCGGTACGCTCCACCAGTCAGGACTTGGTCAATTATGAAGGGACCTTCCCACTTGGGCTTGAGTTTGTCCTTTTTCTTGTCCGGTAGTCGTAGAACTAATTCGCCAACGTTGTAATTTTTGGCCCGTACTTCTCTGCTTTGGTATCTTCGAGCCTGCTGTTGATAGAATGCGGAACGGGCTTTTGCCACGTCACGCTCCTCCTCCAATGCGTCCTAAGCTGTCCTGCCGATCGAGCTCGGCTTCTCTTTCTTCGTACATGCGCACTCGAGGTGAGTCATGAATTATGTCGCAGGCAAAACTGCCTCTGCGCCGTACACCATAAAGAATGGTGTGTATCCGGTGGTGCGATTCGGCGTGGTCCGCAGCCCCCAGAGTACGGAGTCGAGCTCCTCTACCCAGTGCGTGTTAGATTCCTTGAGGGACCGCACTAATCTGGGTTTGATGCCGCTCATGATAAGACCATTTGCTGTTCGACCTGGCCGTTAGTTTGTGGGTGATAGACGGAAGCATAGTCGAGCTTGATGCCCATGTTTTTGCACCAGAGTTTTACCTCGTCGGCCGTGAAGTTCGTGCCGTTATCAGTGATGATGCTGTGGGGAACGCCGTAACGGTGTACGACCCCGGATATAAAGTCTATCACCGGTCCGGATTCGGCCGTCTTAACAGGCTTGGCTTCTATCCATTTGGTGAACTTATCCACCATGACCAGTAAGTATTTTTGCTTGTGGGTTCCGCCTTTAAGGGGTCCAACCATGTCAAGCCCCCAGACCGCGAAGGGCCAAGTAATGGGGATAGTTGGAGGGCGGTGGGTGGCATATGGCTTTGGTTTGCAAAGAGCTGGCAACCGGTGCATCGTTGGACTAAGTCCTGGCAGTCTGCCCGGGCCATCGGCCAATAAAAGCCTGTACGGAAGGCCTTGCTTACAAGGGACCGAGCTGCAGCGTGATGACCGCCCAGTCCGGCATGAATTTCAGCCAGGAGGTTCCGCCCCTCCTCTTCGGAGATGCACCTTTGAAGGACTCCGGTAGTGCTTTTCTTATAAAGCTCTCCCTCGTGGACTCTGTAGGCTTTGGATCGCCGCACTATGCAGGCGTGCCATTTGGTCTCGGGAGTTCCTGCCTAGTGAGGTAGGCGAGGAATGATTCTGTCCACCGGGGCGAATGACGGCCATTATTACTGTGGGCTGAAGGTGATTTTCATGGCAGAGCCTCCGATTGTGTCAGAATGTTCGGTGTCGGCAGTGCGGTTGGTCCGGGGTGGTTTTTGTTCGGCTCCCCCTTCCCATACTACGGATGGCTTGAAACAGCCTTTCAAAGCATGTGGGGGGACTACATCGCGTTTTTGGCGCGGATGCGTGCAGGACATCTGCCGCCTGATTATTTCCAGGCTATATGGTGAAATTCAAGCCCCTCGAACCGAGCTGACATTTAGGATGGCGTGCGGTAAGCTGCCATTTTTTGGATCCTTGGCATCGAAGTCTCCAATTTATTTGGATATTTGCAAGGTTCGAAGTCCCCGCACCTCTAGGCGTTGAATGCCATGGATACTGCCATCCGAGACCATTGTAAAAGGGCCTCATATTTCGGGCTGCGTTGTTGGAGTCGTGTACATAATCTGGAGTACGTTTTGAAGCTGTGTCTCCTGTGGGGGACGTCAAAACGACGCCAGCCCCAGTCCGGCCAACATCTTGAGCCGGAAATGCATGAATTTGAATATGTGCCGTACTCTTTAGGGAGTTCGGGCCTTCGTCCATTCTGGCGACGAAGTCGGCCAAGCTTGTGACTTGATGGGCTCGCGGTGGCTTATAAGTTATGTCGAACGGGAGGAGCTCAATGGCCCATTTTGCAATCCGCCTTGCGTCACGGTTGTTTATAATATCGTTGAGTGGTACTTCCGAGGCTACTGTTATTGAACACTCTTGAAAGTAGTGTCGTAGCTTCCGGGATGCCATGAATACCGCATACGCGATCTTTTGATAATGCGGGTACCGTGATTTGCAAGGAGTGAGGACAGTGGACACATAATAGACCGGCTTTTGAAGGGGGATCTGTGTCCGTCCGCTTCTCGTTCGACGACGAGCACTGCGCTTACAACCTGATGTGTTGCTGCAATGTATAATAGCATTGGTTCGCCAATATTTGGCGCGGCCAGGACTGGGTTTGTTGCAGTATGGCTTTTATTCGCTCGAGTCCGGCCGTGGCTGCATCCGTCCATTCGAAGTGTTCGGTGCCGAAGGAGGCGGTAAAGGGGTAGGGCCTTTTCTCCCAAGCGGGAGATAAAGCGGCTTAGAGCCGCCACGCATCCGGTTAACTTTTGTATTTGTTTGAGGTCCTTTGGGATATCCAGTTGCGACAGAGCTCGGATCTTGGCTGGATTTGCTTCAATTCCTCTACCGGATACAATGAAGCCCAAGAGCTTTCCGGCTGGAACGCCGAAAACGCATTTTTCCGGGTTGAGCTTGATGTCGTATGTTCGGAGGTTATCAAATGTGAGCCTCAAGTCGTCTACTAGAGATTCGACATGTCTTGTTTTGACGACCACATCATCTACATATGCCTCCACTGTTTTGCCGATCTGGTGCCAGACATGTCTGAATCATGCGCTGATATGTTGCGCCGGCGTTTTTGAGCCCGAAGGGCATTGTGTTGAAGCAGAATGGGCCGTATGGTGTGATAAATGCCGTTGCGGATTGGTCAGATTCTGCCATCTTGATTTGATGGTAGCCGGAATATGCGTCGAGGAAACACAACGAATCGTGTCCTGCGGTAGCGTCGATAATTTGATCGATGCGGGGGAGGGGGAAGGGATCCTTTGGGCAAGCCTTGTTAAGGTCTTTAAAATCAACGCACAGGCGCCAGGATTTGTCCTTCTTTGGTACCATCACCAGGTTTGCTAGCCAGTCCGGATGTTTTATATCTCTGATGAATCCGGCCTCCAATAGCTTTGCTAGCTCCTCTCCCATTGCCTGTCTCTTAGGTTCGGAAAAACGCCGAAGAGCCTGTTTGACAGGTTTGAATCCTGTTTGGATATTTAAGCTGTGCTCGGCCAGCCTGCGTGGGATTCCTGGCATGTCTGAAGGGTGCCAGGCGAAAATGTCCCAGTTTCTCGTAGGAACTCTCGCAGTGCGGCGTCTACATCAGGGTTTAACTGTGCCCCGATGGAAGCTGTTTTATTTGGGTCCGTTGGATGGACTTGGAATTTGACTATTTCGTCCGCCGGTTTAAAGGAGGTGGACTTGGATCTTTTGTCGAGTACCACATCGTCCCTATTCACCGTAGAGCGCAGCGCAGTCAGTTCCTCAGCCGCTAGGGCTTCGGATAGTGCCTCGAGGGCCAGTGCGGCTGTCTTGTTTTCGGCACGGAGTGCTATGTCGGATCACTAGCGAGAGTGATGATCCCGTTAGGCCCGGGCATCTTGAGCTTCATGTACCCGTAATGGGGTATTGCTTGGAAGATTGTAAACGCTTCCCGCCCTAGCAGAGCGTGATAACCGCTGCTGAACGGGAGCCACATGGAACGTGACCTCTTCGGACCTGTAATTATCCGGCGTGCCGAACACCACATCTAGTGTGATTTTTCCTGTACAGCGCGCTTCCCGACTGGGGATTATTCCTCTAAAGGTTGTGCTGCTTCGCTCAATGCGGTTCCAGTCTATTTCCATTTTTTGAAGGGTTTCCTCATAAATGAGGTTCAATCCGCTGCCGCCGTCCATGAGTACCTTGGTAAGACGAAAGCCGTCCACTATTGGGCTGAGGACCAATGCGGCTGGTGCTCGGGCTGTTCGGAATTTAGGTTCATCACTGGCGTTAAAGGTAATAGCCGTGTCACTCCATGGGTTTATTGTTGCTACTTGGTAGACTTCGGCAAGGCTGCGGAGTGTCCTTTTTCGCATATTATTTGATGCGAAAGTCTCGAAGACTGTTAATACCGTATGGGTGTCTCTGGGGTGGCTTTCTGTGGCCTCCGGAATTAGGAGGTTTTCGCCAATTTTGGCCACCTGCCGGAGTATCCAACATGCTCTAAGGCTGTGAGTTGGTGTGGCGTCCTCTGTACTGTGAATTTTACAGGGTCCGTTAAGCCATCCTTCCAGTACGGTTCCATGCCCTATAGAGGGTTTTTGCTTTTTGGTATTTGACCTGGGTGTCTGGTTATGTGCACCCTTTTATTTCGGACTGGGTTTGTATTCTAGGGCCGGATTGTCCCAAAATTTTATTTTGGTTTTCCAGGCGCTTTCCATCGCACAATACTTTGTACAATGGACGCCAAGTCAGCGAAGCGTGTGATATCACGGCGACTTATGGCGTTGAGTATTCCCTTGTCCGTGCAATTATTGCAGAAGATTGAGATTGCGTCTTCCTCGCGGCAGTCCCTTAGCCTGTTCTTAACCAGGAGGAATCTGGCCCAGTAATGATGTACTGTTTCATCGGGCTCTTGCCTGATTTTGGATAGATCGCTTATGTTGGGGTGGGTGGGTGGATTAAATCCGAAGCCTCACCCCGTCTGAAGGCTCAGAGGCCGAGGAATTTCTGAACTCGAAAATTTGGATCCCTGGGTGTTGTCCAATGAATCCAGCCCGTCGCCTGACTCTAAGTTCAGGTCTTGAGTGATATCCTCCCCTCCGCGGGTATCCGGCTTGGAGGGATCGGGAATCCGGACGTAGCGAGTCCTTAAGATAGACGAAGGGTCGCCGCACTGTCCCTCTACCACGGCAACGTGATGGGTGACTTGGGGAGAGTTAATCTCTCAGATCGGGTTTAGGCCCAATCTGGTCGTAATCCGTAGCGACTCCCAGGGCGGCGAAGCAATCCAAGAGCTCGTTTATGGAGGAGAGCTCCATTGGATCTAACTGCTCGGCGAGTTCCGAGCTGACATGAAGATTGTTTTCGATGGCTCGAGAGGTCATCGTCGGCGCAGAAGCCGAACAGGCGGTCATAAGAAAACCACCTAGCCGGAGGGTTTGGCCGACAGCCAAAGCTCCCTTAGCAACGGTGCCGTCTTTAAAGACGGGGCGAGGCATCCTTCCTGATGGCGACGACAGAGGAACTCTCAATGAAAGCACCAATGTCGGTGTCAAAACCGGCGGATCTCGGGTAGGGGGTCCCGAACTGTGCGTCTAGGCCGGATGGTAACAGGAGGCAAGGGACACGAAGTTTTACCCAGGTTCGGGCCCTCTCGATGGAGGTAAAACCCTACGTCCTGCTTGATTAATATTGATGATATGGGTAGTACAAGAGTAGATCTACCACGAGATCAGAGAGGCTAAACCCTAGAAGCTAGCCTATGGTATGATTGTTGATGTGTATGTTGTCCTACGGACTAAAACCCTCCGGTTTATATAGACACCGGATAGGGTTAGGGTTACATAGAGTCGGTTACAATGGTAGGAGATCTGAACATCCGTATCGCCAAGCTTGCCTTCCACGCCAAGGAAAGTCCCTTCCGGACACGGGACGGAAGTCTTCAATCTTGTATCTTCATAGTCCAGGAGTCCGGCTTGAAGGTATACTTCGGCTATCCGAACACCCCCTAATCCAGGACTCCCTCAGATGGTCTGAATGATCCGTCCCTTCTCTCTCTCTCCGTGTTCTGTCTCGTCGTGTTCTCCTCCTCCCTTCTGTGGTGGCTAGCTCTAATTATATAAGCCCTGGTCCTCTTCCCAAATATCGAGCGGGAAGGGAGTCAACAATGGAGGGCTAATTTGAAGGGGGACAGCTAGTACAAGCTATCCTGATAAAGGTGGTCTTCGCCTGCCAAAAGCACTGGTGGTGACGCCATCTTGGGCTCCACGATGACCTCCATCTTGCCGTCCTCCTGGTCTTGGTCTCGTTGCACCAATATAGCAACCTTTGCCTAATGCCTCGGTACTCTTCGCCTACGCTTGCCTCCTTAGCACCAAAGAGGAAATAAGGACGCTGCGCGCACTAGCGCCCACCTGGCGCCTGCCTGGTGTTGTGCGTCATGGCTCACGTCACGAGGGCCTCGTGAGGTTTGCCCTGCCTTGATATCTCCGCTCCTCGCGAGCCTGCCTAGCCAGGCCACTCCAGAGGAGGTCTTGCGTCATCCGCCTCGCGAGGCTCGGACCCTCTCGAGGGTCTTGGATGCTTTGCTGGTGAAGATGGGTCGTACGGCCTGCTGGCTCAGCCACGCCGTGGGCCGCAGGCAGGCAAGTCTGGGGACCCCCGTTCCCAGAACACCGACACAAGGTGCGCTCGGGCTTGGCTTCGTGGCGAAGCCAAGGGCCAAGTATGAAGCGCCACGGGCCCCCAAAGCCTGCGGCCTCGATTGACGCGTGGCGGTTGATTGGACATGGGCGTTTCCGCTTCCCCATGCTGCCCTTGAATCCGCCTGGCTATGCGGCCCTGCCTCTTACACAGTTATTCTTCTTCCGCCACGCCCGGCTCTTCCAATCTCCCTGCTGCCTCGACACCCTGGTCCACCTTCTCAGTCCGACCTGTGCTCCGCCCGCTTCTCTGCCATGGCACCGAAACAAGCCAAAATGGGGAAGAAACCACTGTCCTCGCCAATTGTGCCTCCATCCTTCGAGCCGGCGCTCGGCCGGCCTCGGGTGCTCAACGACGAGGCCATGGACAAGGTGCGCCCCATGCTCGCCTCCAGCTTCAACGAGTGAGGAGAGACGCCGGCCTGGCCCGCGTCTCGTAGCAGCATGGCTCAGGATGTTACCGAGGTTCTGATCTTCATTGACGCCCTCTGGGCTGGCCTGCTTCCTCCCTTATCTGCCTTCTTCAACGCGGTGCTCGAGCACTATCAGATCCACATGCTCCATCTCAATCCGCAAGTTGTGACCCTTCTCGGAGTCTTCGCCTTCGTGTGCGAGGCCATGGTGGGCATCGCCCCCTCCGTGGCACTCCTCCGCCACTTCTTCTCACTGCATCTCACCGGTCCCCGGCAGAACTCTAGGTGCATGGGTTTCCAGGCCATGGCTGCGACAGCAGGCATGGGTATCGACTTCGAGCTCCCTTCATCCACAAGCGAGTTCCATACGCATTGGGTGTTTGTTGACGCTAGCGTGCTCAACCCTCTGCTCCAAGCTCCGGTGGTGCCTGCTATTCCAAACTCCGGCTAGGGTCATTAGAAGCTCACGAGCCCCTGCCTTGCCCCCGTCTGGGCCAGGCTGAGGCGGCTGAAGGACCTTGGCGTGATTACGCCCATGGTGGTGAGGGAGTTCATCAGGCGTCGAGTTGCTCCTCTCTAGCGCCACTCTCGCCTGATGTTGGACTTGCTCAGCAGCCAGGACTACATGAGGTTTCAGGAGGAGGGGCTTCCTCTCGCTGCGCGGCAGACTGTGCTCAAGGTCCTGTCAGGTGTCCCTCTGCCAGTCGAGATGCCAGGAACAGCTGCATGTTGTACCGCTGCGAGAACAAAGCCACATTTTCTGCGAACATGCCTTCCTTTGATGAGTGGGGGCTGCGCCCAGTCGGCTTGGTGGGGCCTCGCGAGAACCCCGTCATCGTTGTCCCCTTGTTCGCTGCCGGTGCCGAGCTCGCCCCAGGTGACGATGCAGGGGAGCAAGCTGCGACGGGGGCTGGCGGCTCGGGTGCTGAGGAGTACATGTCGTTGTGACACACGAACACGTCACGTGTACCCTCGACGCTGGGGGTGATGCACCGCAGCTCACGTCGAAGGAGACCCGACCGACAGCGCGATACGCAAGACAGTCGACGGGCGCTTTTGCAGACCCGAAAAGAGGAGATCCACACGAGAGGGACCCCGTCAGGGAGTGCGGCGGCTATGGGCTGCCCTAGGTCGATTCGCTCGCCCCTAGAGCCTCGGGATTCGCAGCTCTCAAACACGAAGAACAGCGAAGAACGAGATAGAAAAACGGTGGAGAGATAAAACGTAGATGAAAAAGTAGTATATTGATTTGTTCGATTGTGTGTTGTTCAATCGGCCGTCACCCCCAACATATATAAGAGGCGGCTGGACTTCCCGTACAAGTAAAGGATTCATCTAGGCTTTCCTTACAAGAAAAATTACATCAATTCACGTCCTAGAGTCCTAATTCTATTCCAACTCGGATTCAGTCTGAATCTGGCCCAAACTCTGTCTTCCTTCTTGCGCGGGCCGCCGGGCTTGCATATGATCTCCGATCGAGACGGCCCAAATATCAAACTTGTGCGCCTCGACGATACGAACAACTCTCATGTTGATCATTTTTTCAAATAAGGCCATCTTGAATACTTTTCGAGGTCATCTTTATCTTCCAGTCGGACTCGGTTTTGCAGTAGACTGGATTATCCGAGTCTCGTAGTGAATTTGTAGGCTATATATTATCTCTGATGATGATGACTCCAAAATCAAAATTTACCGTCTTGATGATACGCACAACTTCTGTATTGAACACTTCTTCATCCAAGGTCATTTTGATAAACTTTCGAGCACATGTTCAATTTCACTCGGACTTGAGCTCATCCACTCGGATATTAGATACTTTCACTCGGATCGTCCGATTGGACTTTTTCACTCGGAAGACAATCTTTCACTCGGATGACTATATTTCCACTCGGATGACTATATTTCCACTCGGATGACTATATTTCCACTCGGAAGGCACTATCTTATTCAATCGGCAAGTTTTCGTCCCGATGGTAATCTTTTCACTCGGAATATTTTCACCTGGACGACAATTTCACTCGGATGACTATATTTCCACTTGGATAATAATAAGTTCATCCGGTCAGCAAACTTTCACTCGACCGTAAATTTCACTCGACCGTAAACTTTCACTCGGATGGTAAACTTTTCACTCGGATTTCCGACTGAAAACATAGCCCGATCTTGATTTGTCTCTCCAGGCCTCATATGATCTCGGATTGAGACGAATTATATATGAAAATCGATCGGCTCGACGAGACGAAACTTTTCCATGTTGAAGGTTTTTCGATTCAAGGCCGTATTGATGGCCGAATTACTCGCGCAACCTATCAGACAAGTGTCTGGCACCTCGCGCCATATTTCCGTTGAGGTTCAGTCTGCAGTATATTGCCTCTAACTTTTGCATATGAACTCGGATTGAGATGATTTATATATCAAAATGATTGCCTCGACGAGACGAAGACAATTCCTTAAGAGTGCTCCTTCATCCGAGGTCATCTTGAAGACGTGATTGGCCAAAAACCACTCGGAACATTGAACTATGCCACTCGGAGTATAGTTTCGGTCCGTAAGATAAAGTCGAATGAATATAACCGAAACATCAAAGTGGTTCCACTCGGTGACGTGAATATTTTTATGCTGAAAACTCATTCACTCGAGACCATCTTCATTGCAATCTGTATCTTGCCAAAATCAGGTGTCAACACATGCCCCCCTGTTTTTCGGCAAAGCTTGCACGCCGAAAAATAATATGCATAGTGTTTGTTCTAAGGACGATATCAACACTCCATCGGCCATTTATTTTTCTCAGGGCGATAATTATGTATCGGCCATGTTTGTGCTAAGGGCGATAATCGTATATCGGCCATTGCCCACTTAGGCTTCCTGCCACACACTCGGGTGGTACTTCTTCAAATATTTGCCATTGAGAGCTCGAGGTAACAATGCCCCTTGTATTGATTCCACCAAATATGAATTTCCGGGAACAACTCTTGTAATTCTAAAAGGACCTTCCCAACTTGGAGACCACTTCCCGAATTTTCTATCTCTTGAACCAATCGGCAGAATCACTTTCCAACGAGATCACCAACTTGAAAATTCTTCAACTTGACTTTCTTATTGTAAGCCCTTGCCACCCTCAACTTATCTCTCTCTATGGCATTCAAAGCAGCCAAACGTTTATCAGCAACCTCATCAATGTTGTCCATCATCAAGTTATAGAAGTCTATTGCCGATAAATCATTTTGTTTGGCTATTCTCAAAGCATTCAAATTTACTTCCACCGGTAAAACAGCCTCCTGACCATATACTAGCTCATATGGAGTCACTTTCGTAGCACCATGCCTTGAGATTCTATGTGCCCATAATGCCTCAGACAACAAGTCATGCCATCTCCTTGGATTATCCTCAATCTTCTTCTTGATGAGCTTGATTAAAATTTTATTGCTAGACTCAGCTTGTCCATTAGCTTGGGCATAATATGGAGAGGAATTGAGCAACTTTATGTTATAAGATTCGGCAAACTCTCTGACTTGGTGTGACATGAAAGATGAACCTTGATCTGTAGTTAACGTTTGAGGAATACCGAATCTATGAATAATGTGCTCGGTTATGAATTGAATTACCTCCGTATGCGTCATGTTCTTGAGAGGTACTGCTTCAGACCATTTAGTGAAATAATCAGTTGCCACCAATAAACCGATGCCCTTTTGAGGAAGACGGATGGATTTGTCCAATGAAATCTAAACCCCAACCTCTGAAAGGCCACGGTTTGATAATAGGATGTAACATAGCAGCAGGAGCCAATTGAATATCACCAAACTTTTGACAAGCTTCACACCCCTTATAATATCTGAAGCAATCATTAATCATAGTCGGCCAATAAAACCCAGCACGTCGCAATAACCATTTCATCTTGGGAGCCGACTGGTGAGTGCCACAAATACCTTCATGTACTTCTCCCATAGCAACTCTTGCCTGGTCTCTCGTCCAAACACTTTAGAAGAACATCATCGACGGTTCGGCGATAAAGACCATCATCTCTCATTGTATACTTGAAAGCCATACGCCGAACAGCCCTGTCCACCCTTTCACTCGGATTGCACAAGTAATCAACAATGGGCTTCCTCCAGTCGGGATTGTCACCTGCACTAGACTTTTTGTTAATGGCCGAATCAGTGGGTTCAGGTTCGGCCTCTCCCATATTGGCAAGACAAGACATCGGTCTTTGAGAGATATGAAACATGCCATGATCAACATGATATCCGGATGCTTGTTGTGCCAATTCATTTGCTTTCCAATTGTCATGTCTAGATATATGAGCAATGCTAAAGCAATCCAAAGTAGAAATTATATCTAGACATCTATCAAGATAAACATTAAGTGATTCGTCCAAACACTGAAAGACTTTGGATATTTGCTGCACCACTAGTAACGAATCACCATAAGCCTCAATATGTGTAGCACCTATAGCAAGTAACATCTCTAGGCCGAATAACAATGCTTCATATTCGGCTTGATTGTTTGTGCAAAAATATTCTAAGCGGCATGAGGCTTCAAAAACAGCACCATGAGGAGATATATAAACAATACCAACACCTTGGCCATTGCTACAAACTGAACCATCAAAGTATAATCTCCATGGTACTAATGAAACAAGGTTCATATCAACATCATGCTTGTTATTAATCCGATGTTCAACAATGAAATTAGCAACAATTTGGCCTTTCATGGATTTTAGAGATTCATAAGCCAAATCATATTCAATCAAAGCATAAGCCCACTTGCCAATTCTACCACTAAGAATTGGCCTATGCAACATGTATTTAATGACATCGGTTTGACAAGCTACTACACAACACTCGGCACTAAATAATGTCTCAGTTTTGTGCAAGCATAATATAAGCATAGACATAATTTCTCAATAAATGTATACCTTGTCTCTGCGTCCAATAAGCGGCGGCTCAAATAAGTGATGGCATGCTCTTTTCCTTCGGTCTCTTGAGTTAGAACAGCACCAATAACTCCTTCCTCTGCTGCAATGTAAAGTCTGAAGGGTTCCCTATGCTTGGGTGCTTTCATCACCGGAGGAGTGCACAAATAATTCTTGATCATATCAAATGCTTCTTGCTGTTTTGCCCCCCAAGTGAAATCAGCATCATTCTTTAACCGAAGGATAGGAGTAAATGCATCAACTTTCCCTGATAGATTAGCTATGAACCTTCTCAAATAATTGACCTTGCCAAGGAACTTTTGCATATCTCTCTTGCATGTTGGAGCCTCCACCTTTCTGTATAGCCTCTATCTTTTTGGGATCAATCTCTATACCATCTTCATGAATAATGAAACCCAAAAACTTGCCAGCTGACACGCCGAAAGCACACTTCAAAGGATTCATTTTCAATCCATACTTTTTCATTCTTTCAAAAGCTAAACGCAAATCGGCCAAGTGAGATTCAAAAGCATCCGATTTGACAACAATATCATCAATATAAACTTCAAGTATGACACCGAGTAAATCATGAAAAATCAAATTCATAGCCCTTTGATATGTGGCGCCAGCATTTTTTAATCCGAATGTCATCACTGTCCACTCGAATAAACCAAGGAAACCAGGGACATCGGAAAGCGTTTTGTACATGTCCTCTTCGGCCATAAAAATTTGATTGTATCCGGCATTACCATCTAGAAAGCTAATAACCTTATGTCCAGAAGCATCATTAATAAGCATATCGGCTATTGGCATAGGATACTCATCTTTGGGTGTAGCCCTATTCAAATCTCTGAAATCAATGCACACCCTCAACTTGCCAGATCCTTTCTTCTCTACTGGGACAATGTTAGAAATCCACTCGGCATACCTGCAAGGTCGAATGAAATTAGCTTCAAGCAGTCGACCGATCTCTTCCTTGATCCGGTCATATGTTTTCGGATTAAATTTTCTGGCCGACTGTTTATAAGGTCTAAAACCGGCCTTTATAGGCAACCGATGTTCCACTAGCTCTCGGCTTAACCCTGGCATCTCATGATATTCCCATGCAAAGCAACAAACATATTCTTTCAATAGCTCGATTAACTTAGCCTTACAATCGGCTTTCAAATTTTTGTTTATAAATGTCGGTCGAGTGACTGAACCATCTCCAATATCTACCTCTTCTAACGGATCGGCTGATGTAAAACCTTGTCCAAGTTTATCCATGTCATCCAACTCCTCTATAGACTCATACATATCGTTCTCATTGGACCGATACTTTACAAGACGTTTTTGTAACCACTCGGAATTAGGATCCATTTAAACATATCATACCTTGGAGCCGATTGCATTCACTCGGCTTTAAAGAGACGGGCACAAAACCATTCTTGGTTGCGCTGAGAAAATCAAATTCTGATAAGTCACGTCCCGTCAAGCAAGTAGCATTGGGATGTTGCCAATCCACCGATGCATCGGCCAAAGCAACACAGGCCGAGTTATCCGCGTGAATAACTTCCACTTCATCATCAACCCACTGAATCAAAAACTGGTGCATAGTGGATGGCACGCACTGGTTTGCATGAACCCAATCACGGCCTAGTATGACGTTGTAGTTACCTTGCACCTCAGCGACAAAGAATGCAGTAGCCAAAGTTTTGCTTCCGACTGTAAGCTCCACATACATCACACCTTTGGCTTCAGTTTTCTCTTTGCCTTCAAATCCATTGAGCACCATATTGGTCTTGATCAATTCTTCATCAGGCAAACCCATTCTTGAAGACCGAATAGGGCATAAGATTTACCACAGCACCACCATCAACAAGCATCCGAGTGAGCGGCGACCCATTGATATGACCTCTGAGATATAATGGTTTAAGATGCGTTACTGGTTCTTTTGGCTTCTCGAATATTGCGTTTTTAGGGCCAAAATCCAGCTGAGCCACCTCCCCTTCTTCATCTACAGCACGAAACTCAGCAGGTAAGTAGTACACCATATTGATATCCATACCTTCATGAACCGGCGTAGACTCATAGTCCAACATATCAGCCTCCTCCTCGAGTGCATCCACCGATTCTGAAATTTGTCCGAGTGAAGGATAAGTAAGAAGTGTCGCAGACGATGTCATATCTGTTGCATCGTCCTCCTTTGGTGATGTAGGTATTGCTGTGATAGATGTAGAAGCTGCTGTATCTTGTATTTGTTTAGGCCTCCACACTTGTTTTGGTGGAACCATGGGTCGAGTGTCATTGAACAACTTATCCCTTTGTTTCTCGGCCTCCTGTTCTGCCATCTCTTGACTCCTTAACCTCTGTAGTTTCCTCTTTTGTGTCTTTGTTAGCCCTGGAGGACACCACTTTGGCTGAGTGTATTTAGGATCTCTCGTTTTACTCTGGCTGGTGCTTGCTTCATGGTCATTAGCCGAGTGCTTTGGCGCGATAGCAAGTATCGGCTCAGTCGGATTGCTATGCACAATCGGCTGCTGTATGGCGAATGTTTCGGTGCCCAAGATAAGTGAGTCGGCATCCATTTTCTCCTTGCCTTTTCCCGACTCAACTGCTGCAACACTTGGTGATTTAACACGCCATTCTTTTCGACTTTCCAGATGCATGAAATTTCCACTCGGGCGCACCTTTTTACTCTGATGGAATCCACTCGGATGATATCACTCGGATGGAATTCAGTCGGATGGAATCTACTCGGCCACATTTTTTCACTCGGATAGCTTCCACCTGGGTGCATTCTTACACTCGGATAATTTCCATCCGGTCGCATGTTTTGACCAGCCGACCGATAGTTACCGATGTTCAGTCGGCCTCTATATGAATAGTCAAGTCGATCCCAAACAGATTGCGTATGCTCTTCTGGAAACGGCACCCTTGGTCCACTCGGTTTCATATACTGACTGAACAATATCAGCTGATGGTGACCTTGGTCGCTTCAGTATGATGGTCCGGTTAGAGCTGGGACCAGCCGACTGATTAGCATATTTGGATAGCAACATATCAAAAGTTGGCTTGATCCGCTTGCGTTGCACTTTAGCTTCATTCCTCTTCCACTTGCCAACTTCTGGACTCTTGGGTTTGACAAATTTAACTCGAGTATTTTCTTGCACTTGCGGTTGCCCCCCGAGTGTAGGATTCTTGATGGTGATTTTGATTACTTCCTTGCCATCGGGTTGCTTACCAAGCACAACCTGTCTCCCCAAGACCTTGTTGTCCTCCTTGTCTTTCCTGGGCTCACCAACAATGACATTAGCTTTATTAGCAGATTCGGCTACCTCCGGCCGAATGAGTAGCTTCTTCCCCTCCAAATCCATGGTATTCATTGGAAAAGGCTGTTTATCAACTTGCATCTCAGAAAAGTTCAATCGTCCATCATTAATGGCCGATTGTATCTGTCGTCGAAAAACATTGCAATCGTTAGTAGCATGAGAAAAAGAATTATGATACTTGCAATAAGCACGCCGTTTTAGCTCTTCAAACGGCGGTAAAGTATGAGATATTCTAATAATCTTAGCCTGCAGCAAAGCATCAAATATTCTATCACACTTAGCAATGTTAAAAGTAAACTTCATCTCTTCATCACGATTCTTATGAATCGGTTTCAGATCATTGCAAGTAAAGGGTTTGGCCTTAGATGGCCAAACAAATTCAGTAGCAAAAACATCACCCTCATCGTCCGAGTGATCACTATCATATTCCACCATATTCATCTTTGGACGATCGGCTTTGTATCTATGCACTTCTTTGAGATCTTTGCTTCGGCTTTCCTGAGCCAAAGCCCTTTGTAAGACTTGGTTGATATTTAAGAACTCATAACCTTCTAGCTTTTCTCTAATGGGAGTTCTCAAACCACTCAGCACTAGGTCTGCCAAGTCTCTCTCGGTTATCACCAAACTAAAACACCGGTTTTTTGTTTCTCTGAATCTCTTGACGTAATCGGAGACCGATTCATCATGCTTCTGTTTAACCGATGTTAGATGTGATAACTTGAGTTCATTGTCGCCGCTATAAAAGTGATCATGAAATTTCTGCTCTAGCTGCGACCAAACCCGAATGGAACCATGTGGTAAAGAAGAAAACCATGAAAATGCAGTACCAGTTAAAGATAAAGGAAACAAACGCACTTTCAACTCATTTAGTGAGCCTGCTTCACCTAGTTGTGCTAAGTATTGACTAACATGCTCCCATGTGGTTTTTGTGCCCTCTCCATTGAACTTAACAAAATCTGGAATCTTATATCCCGGAGGGCACTGGATGGCATCAAAGTACTCGGGGTACGGCTTTTGGTAAATCCGATTCCGAGGTAACTCAACTCCAAAATTTTCTCGAAGCATCTTAGCCATCTCCTCTCTAAGATTAGCTAGACCATCATCCATAGTGGACGATGCAAGCTTGTGGCAGTGGCATAGAAGGAGTAGGGTTGCTAGTGTAGGTAGGAATTGTGGCATGTATGTCGACCCATAATTTGGTAGTGGTCGAGTGGTTGTAGCTGTAGGTAGAGTTTGGTTCGGCGTTGCCACCGAACCTGTCATGCTCATAATAGGATTAATGGGTGTAGCCACAATCTGATTTGTTTGGGTAGGATAATAAGTCATCGGCACGGGAGGCGCCGATGCAATAGGTAAAGCCAGATTAGGGTTTTGCACACTAGCAGCTACACCATTATTACCACTAGACGATTGAGATATATTCTTCTGAGCATTAGTATTTTCTATGAAAGTTTGATAGACTAGATTGTTACCATCAGCAATACGACTTTCAATCTCAGCCCACTGCTCAGGAGAAAAGGCAGTACTTACAGAGGGTTTAACCTGCTCGGCTTGAAGAGGAGGGAACTTGATTTCTTCAATCGGAGTGATGTTGCCTTGGCGATCCTTCTTGAACTTTGCAAGGAACTCCTGCAAGTCCTTCTCCTCGCGCGCCTTCTTGTACTCCTCATAAACTTGGCGATGATCGGCCGATATCTCATCAAGACTGGGCTTAATGATGTTATCGGCGTCTACCTCAGATGGCTTGGGAATATCAGACATGGTGGATGATGACGATTGATCTTCGTTCCCCAGCGGAGTCGCCAAAAAGTGTGTTGACACACGAACACGTCACGTGTACCCTCGACGCCGGGGGTGATGCACCGCAGCTCACGTCGAAGGAGACCCGACCGACAGCGCGATACGCAAGACAGTCGACGGGCGCTTTTGCAGACCCGAAAACCCCACACCCCCGGGAGGGACCCCGTCAGGGAGTGCGGCGGCTATGGGCTGCCCTAGGTCGATTCGCTCGCCCCTAGAGCCTCGGGATTCGCAGCTCTCAAACACGAAGAACAGCGAAGAACGAGATAGAAAAACGGTGGAGAGATAAAACGTAGATGAAAAAGTAGTATATTGATTTGTTCGATTGTGTGTTGTTCAATCGGCCGTCACCCCCAACATATATAAGAGGCGGCTGGACTTCCCGTACAAGTAAAGGATTCATCTAGGCTTTCCTTACAAGAAAAATTACATCAATTCACGTCCTAGAGTCCTAATTCTATTCCAACTCGGATTCAGTCTGAATCTGGCCCAAACTCTGTCTTCCTTCTTGCGCGGGCCGCCGGGCTTGCATATGATCTCCGATCGAGACGGCCCAAATATCAAACTTGTGCGCCTCGACGATACGAACAACTCTCATGTTGATCATTTTTTCAAATAAGGCCATCTTGAATACTTTTCGAGGTCATCTTTATCTTCCAGTCGGACTCGGTTTTGCAGTAGACTGGATTATCCGAGTCTCGTAGTGAATTTGTAGGCTATATATTATCTCTGATGATGATGACTCCAAAATCAAAATTTACCGTCTTGATGATACGCACAACTTCTGTATTGAACACTTCTTCATCCAAGGTCATTTTGATAAACTTTCGAGCACATGTTCAATTTCACTCGGACTTGAGCTCATCCACTCGGATATTAGATACTTTCACTCGGATCGTCCGATTGGACTTTTTCACTCGGAAGACAATCTTTCACTCGGATGAACTATATTTCCACTCGGATGACTATATTTCCACTCGGATGACTATATTTCCACTCGGAAGGCACTATCTTATTCAATCGGCAAGTTTTCGTCCCGATGGTAATCTTTTCACTCGGAATATTTTCACCTGGACGACAATTTCACTCGGATGATCATATTTCACTCGGATGACTATATTTCCACTTGGATAATAATAAGTTCATCCGGTCAGCAAACTTTCACTCGACCGTAAACTTTCACTCGACCGTAAACTTTCACTCGATGGTAAACTTTTCACTCGGATTTCCGACTGAAAACATAGCCCGATCTTGATTTGTCTCTCCAGGCCTCATATGATCTCGGATTGAGACGAATTATATATGAAAATCGATCGGCTCGACGAGACGAAACTTTTCCATGTTGAAGGTTTTTCGATTCAAGGCCGTATTGATGGCCGAATTACTCGCGCAACCTATCAGACAAGTGTCTGGCACCTCGCGCCATATTTCCGTTGAGGTTCAGTCTGCAGTATATTGCCTCTAACTTTTGCATATGAACTCGGATTGAGATGATTTATATATCAAAATCGATTGCCTCGACGAGACGAAGACAATTCCTTAAGAGTGCTCCTTCATCCGAGGTCATCTTGAAGACGTGATTGGCCAAAAACCACTCGGAACATTGAACTATGCCACTCGGAGTATAGTTTCGGTCCGTAAGATAAAGTCGAATGAATATAACCGAAACATCAAAGTGGTTCCACTCGGTGACGTGAATATTTTTATGCTGAAAACTCATTCACTCGAGACCATCTTCATTGCAATCTGTATCTTGCCAAAATCAGGTGTCAACAAATACCCGTTAATGTTCTTTGGTATATGCCAATCGTACCAAGACTTCAACGTCTTTTCATGGTCGAAGAGACGGCAGACAGATGACATGGCACAAAACGGGCAAAAGAACCGAACTAGATGCAGATGGGAATGTGATGATGGTGCACACATCGGATGGTGAAGCGTGGAAGCGCTTCGATGCATTACATAAGGAAAAAAGGCAGATCCAAGGCATCCTCGAGTCGCCGTCCCACAGATGGGTTCAGTGTGTTTGGTCAGATGGCAACCCCATACAGCTGTTGGCCCGTGTTTGTCATTCCACTCAATCTCCCCCCGGGCAGATTATGCAAAGAAAGAACATTTTCCTGACGTTGATAATTCCAGGGCCCAACTATCCGGGGAAGAATATGAATGTGTACATGCAGCCGCTTAAGGACGAATTGCAAGAAGCTTGGGATAATGGGTTCAAGACATACGACGCCTTTAGCAAACAGAACTTCATAATGTGTGCCTGGTACATGTACTCGACGCATGACTTGCCGGCGTATGCGCTATTCGTTGGCTGGTGTGTGCATGGAAGGTTCCCGTGCCCCACATGCAAGGGAGCTCTTGAGTTTCGTTGGCTGACGGCAGGGCGCAAGTATAGTTGCTTCGACTTGCATAGACCGTTTCTACATCCTGGCCATAAGTTCAGGAAAGACAAGAAGAACTTCATCAAAGGTAGAGTTGTCAAACACTCTGCACCACCTGCGTTGACAGGCCAACAGACCCTAGATCAGTTTAAACGCTCTCGAGCCAGATCCAGAGCGTCCAGGGTATTTCAAGGGGTATAATAAGGAACACGCCTGGACTCACAAGACATGCTTCTGGGATCTGCCTTACTTCAAAGACCTCCTTTGCCCACACAACATCGACGTGATGCACACTGAAAAGAATATCGCCGAAGCCTTTTTGGTACATTGTTCGGCATAGAGGGGAAATCAAAGGATAATACTAAGGCTAGAGTCGATCAAGAGGAGCTATGTGATAGACCGTTACAAAACATGAAAGAACCGAAAGGAAAGGGGATCAACTGAAGAGCAAGGCATGGTTCAATCTTGGAAGGCCACTATGAGGAAATTATTTTGTGGGTGAAATGCAGTTGATGTTCCCCCTGATGGGTATGCAGCAAATCTAAAGAGGGGAGCGAGTCTTCAAAAATTGAAAATATTTGGTCTAAAAAGTCATGATTGGCACATATGGATTGAGCGGATAATGCCGGTGATGTTGCGTGGCTTCATCCCTGAGGATGAATGGCTAGTACTGGAAGCTGAGCTATTTCTTCCGTGTTCTTTGTGCGAAAGAACTATCGCCTGGCCTCGCTAGAAGAAATGGAAGAGTTGGCGCCGGAGTTGATCTGCAAGTTAGAGAAGATCTTTCCGCCAAGCTTCTTTAATCCAATGCAACACTTGATTTTGCATCTCCCGACCGAGGCAGATTGGGGGGCCCGTGCAAAATCGTTGGTGCTACTCAACTGAGAGGATGCAGAAGACGCTTCGAGCAAAAATGTAAAAATAAACGTAGAATAAGCATCGATGTGAGGCATTCATCACTGAGGAGGCGGCAAACTTCGTGACAGCACACTACGAAGCCAAAAATCGTCATTTGCATAATCCGAAGCCTCGGTACAATGCTGACGAACCTCAAAAGGGTCGATCCAACCTCAGCCTATTCAAAGGGAATCTCGCACCAGCCAGTGGTTGGAAACCAGTAGGTTGGATGTTGAAGAATGGCGGACCATTTCGCTGTATCTCTTCAACAACCTAACAGAAGTGCGGCCGTACATCGAGTAAGATCTCGGTACATTGTTTCACAACTTCTAATTCCTTTGAACTACTCTTATTCCTGGATATTTGATGCAGTCGATACGTCGCCATATTCTCGTATGGAGCGGTGATCCAAAAGGATTCCGTCGAAGAGTATGAGCTTCTGGCAAAGCAAGGAGCCGAATATCCCGGTTTCATCTCTTGGTTCAAAAAACGGTAATTTCCATTAGACCCTTTTCTTTCTTTGGCTAATTTGCGACTAATGCAACAATCCTTTCGTATTAAACTTGTAGGCTAATTCAGAGATTATGGATGCCGAATTGAGACAAGTAGCTAATGGTTTTGACTATAAGGTCCGTTCATTTGACAAATACGACATCAACGGGTATCGCTTTCGTACCTATGGCAAAGAGCTATCTATGGCCGACCGAAAGTCTACAAATTGTTGTGTCTCTGCTATCGGCGAAGGAGGTCGAGTATTATGGAAGAGTTGAAGCAATTTATGAACTTCAATTCTATGGTGAAAACCCACCAAACGTCGTAGTCTTCAGATGTTATTGGTTCCAGCCGAGGGAGACTAGAAGGACTCATGAACATATAGGGCTAGTCGAAATCAAACAAAGCACCCATTTGGATGTTCCCGATGTCTATATTATGGCTCAACAGGCAACCCAAGTTTTCTATCTACCGTGGGCCTGTCAAAGTGATCCAAATCTCAAGTGGTTGGGACGTCGTTTATGAAGTGCCGCCACGTGTTAGACCACCTCCCCCCAATGAAGAGGATTATGAACCTCACATTAACCAAGACACATATGACGAAGGAGAATTCTTCCAAGAAACACGTCTTTCCAAAAAACGTTTCAAGAACCGCTCTACTCCACCCCAGAACATTGAAGTAGACAACGATAGTGAATCCGACTTCACCCCTGAGCCGGAACAAGAAGAGCCGGAAGAAGAAGAAGTTACTGCAGATGACCTGTCAATGCTTGAACGATTACGTAAAGGTGGCCTTCCACATGATGATGCATTTATTAATGATGATGATGAGCACGTCATTACCGATAGTGATGATGATGATGCTTTTATTAATGATGATGAAGAGCACGTCATTACCGATAGTGATTATTAGGTATTCAAATTTTTACGTTGTACTTGATTTATATAGTTATTTGTATGATTGTATGATTTATATAGTTGGTATTTATAATTTTCTTACTTTGTATGATTGTTTCTTATACATAGTGCCATGGTCTTGATGTCCGTCCCCGCTCGCCCGCTTTATGATTCGGATGTGGTAAATTCTCTTTCATAACTATTTGTTGCATTTCGCATTTATGACAATTATGGCCATCAAGTTGACATAGAGATATTTTAATCTAGGAGGTATGTGCCGGAATTTGAAACCGACCCTCTTGTCGAAGAAGTTAAATTTAGTTGAAAAAGAAAATGAGTATTTGAAAGAAAAAAATTAAAAGAATTGAAGAAGAGAAGATGACATTGGAGTTGTATGTTGCCGATGTCATCGATGATCACAAGATGAAGATGAATGCAATGCGCTTGAAGATGGATGCAATGCGCCTGAAGCTTAAGAAGATTAGAAAATATGCCATTGATAATGAGGCTTGGTATCATTATGCCGTTGGATCAATTGTTACCTTATTGTTGCGATCTTCATCACATTTGTTGTGATTAGGGTAAGTTTTCTCTAGTGTTTTGCTTTACAAATGGATACTTAGCTTATTTTCCTCCTAAATGGCATAATTACCTAAGTTAGATAAAAAATGAGCTATACTTAGCTTATTCAGTTCATTTATGACATACTTAGCATACTTAGGTAAAAAATCATGATAATCTTTGTTACCTCCAAAATGATATAGACTTATGTAACATCCCAAATTTTCAATTTGGAATGTTATACACTAGATCATATGCATATCATATTTTCTTGCATTTGGTTGATCCTAGAAATTTCACGCAACTCAAGGACCCTCGGAGAGAGTTGGAGATTTCGTTATTTTCATATTTGAGAGTTTTCTCGAATTTTGAAAATAGGATCATTTGATTTATTTATTTTATCTTCAATAAATTTTCCGGTGTCAAAATATATGAGAGAGGGAATAATATGACTTTCCCAAATTTAGGAAAAATGAAGATATAATAAATAGATCAATTTTGCTTTCCGGTGTTTATTTGCATTTTATTTGGATAGGGAAAAATGCGCGTTTTCAAAAATTGCATTTTAGGTCCGGAGAAAAGTTCATTTTGTTCGGCTCATTTTTAGGAGTCGGGGAAAATTTACTTTAGATTTTTCGGAGTTCGTTTAGATCCCTTTTTGTTTTTTTTTCTGCGCGAGGAAACTATTTAAAAAAAATTGAGCAGCGCCTTGGGCCAAAGGCCCAAGCCAAGCCACCTACCGCCGCGCTCCCAGGCGCCAGGCGCCGAGCCAGGAGCCGGTCGGCCGACGCCGCCTCTTGCTAGGACCGAATCCTTTTAGGATTCTAGGGCGCCCCCTTGTCCCCTTTTCCTTATTTCGTTTTCTTTAGTCCTACTCCGTTTATTTTCTAGATCTTTCCTACTCCTATTCTAATTCCTTGTCCTCTACCCCAAGTAAACCCCTCCCCTCCCCAATATAAATACCCAAGCACCCCCCTCTAAACACATCAAATCAAAGCTCTCCTCCACCCCGCCCTTACCACCGCCGCGCCGCATCACACCGCGCCCTGCGTCACCCCGCCGCCGCACCTTGCCGCGCCGCCGCCCCTGCGTCACCGCCGCCGCCGCACCTTGCCGCGCCGCCGCCGCCCTGCGTCACCGCCGCCGCCCTGTGCACCGCCGCCGCCGCCCAACGCCCGCCGTTCGCCGGAGGTACCGCGCCGCGTCTCTTCTTTCCCTCGGTTCGGTTTTCTTATAAACCGTTCCGATTCTTTTCTTCTCTACCGATTCGTTTTCTCTCCGATTCTTCGCCAAACCGTTCCGGTGTTCTAGATCGGTTTTTTGTTTCGAACTCTTTTTTCGAAACCCTAGATCGGATTCGTTTTATTTTCCGATTTAGTTGCCTTTGGACCGTTCGCCGGACCGTTCGTCCTAACGAACGTGATCACCGGATTCTTCTAGGTTAACGAACGTCCGTTCGTTTAACCGTTCTTCTTTTTCTTTTCGTCGGATTTATTCCGCGATCGCGATCTCAGATCCGATCTTCTTCCTAGTCTATTTTTCCGCTCGTTTATCGGAATCAGGTGATTCAAGCGCCTGGAGTTTCGTCTCGAAACCGCCGTTCCGTCTAATCAACTTGAACAAGCTTTTGTTACAGTAAAATTTTGACCTAGTTTCAACTTGCTAGAACCGAGTTGTTTTCTTCCGCCGTTTGTTTTTCGTTCTTT